>NC_081775.1:15905217-15989760 GCF_963082965.1 Carassius carassius
GGTGCTTTATGCATAATTGAAAAACATGTTTTTTCTTCTGCCTTCCAGGAATGTCTCGAGCCTTGCGGTCTTATCCAGCTATCGTGAAAGACGATATCATATCCACGTCTACTAAAGAAGTGCCAGAGCAGGATGTCCTCCTCGTGGGCACCGTAGAGAATAACCAGGTGCTGCTGTCGGGCGCTCAGAACCACACACCTGACTACACGCAGGTCGAGCAGTCTGACTCTGAGTCTGGGGTCAACAGCAACTCCTCCGCTGACTTCCCCAGTCCTGCCCAGTCCGATCTCAAAGCGGACGCATCTCTCTTAGAGTCCCACAGGAACTCCGCAGCGTCTCCGGTGATCTACGATGGCCAGAGCAAAACCAAGGAAAGCTGGATGGAGCAGAAACCCACGGCAGTTATAATACAACAGCACCGATCTGATGAAATGTAGGACAGCATCTAAAACAACACTCGCTTTGTTTTAGATGAAGGAATCAGTATAGCCATTTTCTCTACATTGTATCATCACAGCCTGACCCTTTCTCCTTAATTTTTTTTTTTTTTTTTTACATTGATCTTCTGTCATGCTATAATAGCACTTTTTATACCCAGCAATTTGTTAGGACATTATTGTTCTATTCATCTGCACAAATTATGATTCTTTTTCAATGGAAACGTGAAGGAGTCGTGTTGTTTTGAACTCTGCATTGCGTCCACATTGAGTTTTAGTACATTCAGGAAATGTATTCATTTGTCTGTATTACTTAAGACATTTTAGGGCTTTTGGGCATCCAGTAAAATTGAATTTTCCCTTTTTTAGTAAGGGATCCACATGCTTAAAGAGATTCAACTACTGAAAAATGATCAGTCCTAGTGATATAGGAGTGTGTTTAGAAAAGGGAAAAGCTATTTTTTTCTGCTTGTGCATTATTTGTGGCTTAGAACCCCTTCCGTTAAACCGCTGTAAATTTAGCTTTAAATGTTCCTTTTAGAGGGGGTATAGTATTGCACATATCCACAAAATAATAATACACTGTTTATGTCTATATATATATATATACATATGAAATAAATGTCGTTATCTGCTGTGTTAGAGCAGCATTTTTATGTTATTTTTTTATTTTGATATTTTATCTTTTAAAAGGCTTCCTTTATTGCAGTCTTTTTTATTGATTCATTTTCATCTTTGGGCATATGATGCACTGATGTATCTGTAAACTTGGAATGTTCATCAACTTTATTTCTGTCGTGATTATGTTATTATTAATTAAATAATTATCAGTTTACTATTAAAAAATAATTTGTCATTCATCACTATGAAAATGTTTACCAAAAAAAAGTAATTGAACAATACAATAAGCATAATTATACTAGATATGATGCAAATAATGGCACTCATTTGATTGACCATTGGGATTCTTAGAAAGTGGTCTATAAAAGTCTTACATAGAAACTAGGTCAATCTTCTGTACATGTCCGAGCATGTTATCACAGCCAGACTTTTCCTTTTTATGCTGCTAGAAATGCAAATAAACACAATGTAACCTATAAAAACTACAATTAACCTGTCTGACTTTAATGCAAATGCATTAGCTAAAACTGAGATGTAAATTTGCACCGATTTATTTGACACTCACAACACACACGAAAAAAGTCATGACCTCAAAAAAGGCTAATTGAGAATATAAAAGTACAAAATATAATTTCTTACGATGTTAAAAGTCAAAACGCTTAAATATATATGGCCAAGACTCGTTGTACCTGCAGATGGCGCCACAGCATCTCGAATCAATGTCGTTGGTTCTGCACAGGGGCCTTTAGAGAACAATAAATCTATTGATACAATGCCACTTTCGATAATCAGTTGTCCTGTTTTTCACCGTGGCATCGTGTATCAATACCCTACGGGTCTGGTTTCAGATGCATACATTTGTGGAGTGTTTCATCATAAGCAGATAATCATCCCTGCTATTTGAGCTGATGAGCAAGTGCATCTTTTGTATCTGTATGGAGTGACTCACTCAGCCACATTTACAACACTCTGCGTGAAAGATCACGCTATGTGCACAGCCGCTAGATGGCGCCTAACACACACTCTCTATAGTTCCATAGATCTGAGAGTAATATCAATCATGAACCCCAAATCTCAGGGTTTTAAAAAAGATTGACGCCTTAGTTATTACATCGTTTGGCATATTAAGAGAAACGTCTCTAAAAGTTTCACGTAAACATAGTTCAAGTCATATCTACTTCACCCTGTAGAAAAAATCAGTTTAAGCCAGGTTCCCCATACAATTCAAATGGAATTCAGCTATAATTCTCAAAGTGCTTACAACCCTCTAAACCCCCCAAAAGTGCCTATGTACCCCTCTACAACCAGGCTGGTTGACCAGTTAAGACCAACTAACCAGGCTGCTCAGCAGGTTACTCCATACAGAATTACAAAGAGCTTCCAATAGCCTATACCAGTTTGAACAAGACTTGATGTTGTAGTCCGATATGTGCAGTCAGAGGTGGAAAGAGTACAAAAATATTCTACTCAAGTAAAAGTACCATTACATTAATGAAATTTTACTTAGGTACAAGTAAAAGTACCAGTCTAAAAATCAACTCAAGTAAAAGTAAAAAGTAGCTCATTTAAAATTTACTCAGAGTAAAAATTACTTAGTTACATTTTAACAGTGGGAGGGAGTCAAAAATGGGACAGGCCAAGGGTGTCAAACTCAGTTCCTGGAGGGCCACAGTCCTGCACAGTTTAGATTTAACCCTAATTAAACACACCTGATCCAGCTAATCTAATCATTTAGGTTTATTTGAAAACTACATGATATGTGTGCTGGAGCAAGGTTAGAACTAAACTCTGCAGGGCTACGGCCCTCCAGGAACTGAGTTTGACACCCCTGGGATAGGTCTATTAATCTCAAACTAGTTGTTTTTAATTAAAGGAATCAGTTATTTAGAATAATAAAACATTTGGGCTGTTACCAGGCAAATAAGTATCAACAAACTCATCTTTTAATGCAGAGGAAATGCAGAAGATTCATTGGAAGTGGCATTTAGATGTATTACACTGTTTAGTGCAGGACAAGAATGCATTTAACCTGCAGTTACAAATGCATGAATAATGTTTTGATATACAAGACATAAAATGTTGAATACTCATTTGAAATGATAAGAAATTCATTATTTAAAAAATGATACTTTAAATGTGAAATTAAAATGGCCAGTATGTGTCAGCAAGTCACTGTTAATAAGTGAGTCATTGCGATTGAACCGAATCATTTAAACGGTTGATTCATTCAGGAACGAAACACTGTCACGTTGCTCAGAGACGCAAAACTGTGCTTTGGTGGCTGTGTTTGGAATTATTTTCTGTTGTAGAAATAGAGCTAAAAAAGGCAATATGGTGTCTAAAACGCAAGTCTCTTAATTAACTTGTTTACTGAACTGTTATATATATGTATGTATATATTCATGATGATTTTTTGAGGAAAAGATGGCATTCTTTGTGTGATTTTGATTTAATATATGAAATTATATAAATATGTTAATTTTATGCCCCTATATCTTCAATTTTGTGATCATTCTAAATGCATTTTAGGAGACTGAATCACACAGTGAAAGAACGCACTATAAATGCGCGCGCACATCATTAAAACAAAAAATATGATATTATCGCAGACTATATATATATAGCACACTCCTCACCACTGTCTTTTTGGCTAATTTGTGCAAAACCTCTTGCTAAAATGTTAAAGCTTCATTTTAACCACCAATGCAACGATGCAATTATTTAGCTTAGCCCTACATTCTTGCGAAGGGTTGATGTCTTGTCGAGATTTTATAAGCTGCTAGTTTGGTCTTCCTAGGCAAGTACAGCTTACACTGCATAATAGAGCATACATATGGCCAGGGGTTCACTTCATTTCCTTCGAGTTCAACTTCAGAATATGACGGGGTTTCGTTTTCAGCGGTGTCTGCACCACTAACGCCTGTTTTGACCGTCTGCTAGTGATGTGTCGTTCGTGAACGAATCGTTCTTTTTGAATGAATCTTTTAGGTGAACGAATCGTTCTCGTTCACGCAATCCACTGACTCATATTTCTCGTTCACTGAAGTTACTCCCTCCACAGCAGTGCGGCGCTATAAGCAGCGCATGCGCAGCTCAGTGAACCGAGTAACAACCATTTCATCCTGTCAAAGAGTTACAACCTCGAGCCAATAGCCTTTGAGTATGAGATGTGACAGAGAATGTGATTTGTTGAATGTAGTGAGCGAATACACCCTTCAATTAACGAGTTTCATGAGTCTGAACAAGATCTAGAGATCTTATCGTTCGTGAACGAGTTGAATGATTTAGTACATCTCGTTCGTGAATGAAATGACTGAACTGGCACACATGTCATTCGTGAACCTGAATGAACGGATACATGTCGTTCGTGAATGAAATTAACTGGTACATCGCTTATCTCGTTTGTGAACAAAATTAATGAGAGTAAACTGGGTTAGTCTGCCATTTAGCATGTCAATCTCGCAAAATGCAAAGCGCAGTTACAGTTACTGTGCACATACGCTTGTTTTGATATTTAGCAACTCCACGTTTAATCCCCGATTTAAAATGTGAATATATAATATACAAATTGTCTGACCAAACAATTAAAATGCTAATTAGGCAAGAAAACCTTGTGCTTTGTTCATCTGAACAACTTAATTAGACTTTATATACTGAATGCGATTATACACACATTTTAATAAAGCCAGATCAGTTTTTGTAACAAGTGAATACGTTCGTTGACTAAAGACATAACACATAAATTGTGATGCTGTTTCGAGATGCTCCTGAATAATTGATGAATCTCTATTTACGGGAATAACATTGCTCACCGTTTTAAAACCACCCAGTAAAGGCCTGGAGTGAAGTTTTATTTATCTGCTATATGTATGTATGCATTCACCTGACTGACTTGCAAGAAGTTGAAACAAGTTTTGGCTCTTGGTCTCACTGGGACACACTTTCTGCAGGCTGCAACAAAGCCAGGGGCAGGTGGAACATGAGGCTATTATCTCTGCTTTAGGGCAGGCCAAACAGTCATTAATAGGCACATGACAAAGACACATAAATTAGGATGACTCCTTTACAAATGCAAAAGAGTGGCGTGTGCCTCACTTACCAGTCTTTGTGTATGAGGGGGTGGTGGGGGTCATGTTTTGCTTACATTGTGAGGACCAAATGTCCCCTTCTGGATTCATGGATGGAACATGGTAGCCGGTTTGAACTGGAGCAACAACCACAAAACAACTACCTAAAGTCACCTACACTGTGACGACCAGCCATGCCAGCCAGACAGGATGCAAATGTCCCAAATAAATATACTAATTAATGTCTTAATTAGATTTCCAAATATTTTTCTGTAAGGGTTAATTAGATTAATGAACATATAATTAAATCAGTATATAAAAAATTAAAAGATGCGAGTTAACCACATTAATTCTGCCATTAATTCCGTCTTCCTAGATGAAGGATTAAGTAATAAAATGAACTCAACAGCTTCACGCGGTTTGTACTCAAGAGCACGAGCCGTGCTTTGTGTTGTTGATGGAGTGATATTTGAACACCCACGTGGGCTGTTTACAGTCAAGTCGCTTGCATCAGAGTGATTTGCATACACCCGTGCCGCGAGCCAATCAGAACCCGGGATTAGCGGAATGCCCGCCCACTGCCGAGAAACTCTGCTCATCTCGTATAAATGGCGGCGAGCGCTTGACACGGCATCTCAAACCCACCGCTCACGGCAGACAAAACTCACGGAAACACAACCTAACGTGGATTTAAACAATGACTTTTGAAGAATTGAGTGGACAAGATAACGCAGCTGCTACTGGCGATAGGTGAGTTTCTAATTCAGTTGATGTTGTTTTCGTTTATCAAGTGAACTCTACGTAAAGTATATGGACTAACGCGTCGGTTATGTTCTCCAGAATGCAGAGCGCAGGAACGGCTCTAGAGGAACTTCTGGTCTCCGCTAAGAAGCAGGACTGCCTTACCGTTGGGGTGTATGAGTCTGCACAAGTCATGAATGTGTAAGTATCAGTTTATTTATTACTAAAGGTGTTGCTATTAGTATGCATTAGGTCCTTAGACACTCAGAGGGTGGCATATAGAAATGTTTTTAATTACCTAGTCTTCCTTATAATTCATAATTAGATGCATCCTTATGCATGCAGCACACGTTGAACCATTCTCTAATACATTTTTCTCCTTTATGCAACCTCAGTGACCCAGACAGCGTGGCTTTTTGCGTCCTGGCTACAAATGAGGAGTATGAATGTGACATCGCCTTGCAGATCCACTTCACTCTCATCCAAGCCTTCTGCTTTGACAACGACATCAACATTGTTCGTGTGAATGACATTGGACGTCTTGCTGACATTGTGGGCAGCGATCAGGATGAGGAACCTAAGGACGTACACTGCATGCTTGTAACGGTGAGTTGCTTAACTCCTCTTTACTGCATCTACACCTACTATTGTCAACGCCTACATTTGCACTACATCTGCATGTCATACTAATATCGCTTCTTTTTTTTTTCAAAGAGCCCCAGTGCTGACTCATGGAAAGATTCTGCTCTTGAGAGATTGGGCTTGTTCTGTGAGGAGAGCCGCAATGTCTATGAATGGGTGCCTACTATTACTCTGCCAGAGCGCTGATAGGAGATGGCTTTGGCATGTGAATGAAACCAGAAACAAGTCGAAGATGTCCATCCTAAAGGGTACACCGGTGCAAAGCAAGAAAGCTTTGAGATATTGTCTGGATTACCCTCACAACTGGGAAGATAAAAGTGGACTGACCCAGCTTACGGTTGGCCGTCCTGGAAAAGCTGATTTTCAGAATCTTTTTCTTGGACGAGCATGGAAAAGTCAAGTCTCCAGTGCCACTCAAGTCTGTTGAGGTGGAGACGAAAAGGACAGGTGGACTGTGAGAGCACGTTTATGAGATTGACGGCGAAGAGGAGCATTGGAATTGATGTTCTGGAGGAATGAGATGTGGATTTTAAAGAGGAACTATGTTTAAGTGACATTTTGATTGATGTTTTGAGGTCTAATGGGCACTTGGGATGTTGTTTGAAAAAGATTACTTGGACACTAGCGTAACTTGTCTTTTGTGATTATCCTGTGGGAAAAAAAGATGGATTTTTTTGTCAAAGTTGTGCTTTTTGTCAAATATTCACAATACAATGTAAAAATTGTGGTGAAGAAGCCACCATTTCTGCAATAAATGTAAAAAATAAATACCTTTTAAAATGCAATTATGGTACATTCTTTTCAAAGTTGTTGGCTTTCAGCAATGTGTTTTATTTTCACCCAGTTACATCAGAGGATAGAGTTTAGGGCAGTTCAGTAACACAGTCTACAAGAGGGAAAGAGAGGTTGCGAATGCACTAGAGAAACTGGCATCTCTCCAAGCTCTTCCTGACCTTTCACCACCCATGCACCAACTGCTTTCTTTAAACAGCTTGCTCAACTGAAGGGCCCCCTTTGCAATGGGGGACTGACTTCTCTCATGTGTAGGTTTTGCACCATCCATTTGGAGCAGAGGCAGGGTAGAGCCAGACCTGTTAGATGACTAATTGAGCTGAACTCACCAAACACAACAGTAGAAATTGAGCTGTCTTGACAGAAAAGGTTACAATACAAGGGACGATTTTAAGTATAATATGCACTTTATATTGCATATAATAAATTTAATAAATGTAATAATAAAAAAAAAAAATATTTTGCACACGGTGAAGAACATTAGCAGCAAGTTAGTAGGAATCCCATTTTTGATTCAACGTATTCATGGTGTGCATATGGTTTGTGGTTTACTAGAGAATGGGTGCTAAACTGCCAGTAAGACACATACTCATTTGTGGTTTGTTTGATCTTTAGCTACGCTGTACAATCAGCCTTGCACTCAGTCTTCCAAAGTTACATCACTGGAAATTTCTGAACCGAAAACTGCATGTGTTTAACAGCAAATACTTGCACCAGGTGTTGTGTACCGATGGCAAATGCCTGAAGCATGTGTATCCAAACTTTTAGGTAGTGCCTGAAAAGTCTTTGTGCACTTGAAAGTCAACCAACAAGAAAGCTAAGCTCATGCACACACAAAGCAACACACACCTGCTTTTGAAAACAAAGAAAAGCAGAATGAGGTTTAACAAAGATAATCTACACTCCCTTGGATAATAATTGATCTTTGCAGTTTATTTTCATTAACTAATGACAGCTAATGCATTAATTGCAATGGAGGTTCCATGGAGATCCCCTTTAGGTCATTCTAGTAACAAACACCCACAAACTTTTTCTTTGAAAGGAGTTTCACTTGCCTTGTTTCTACTCTAATACAACTTCAAATATCTCAAATATGTGAAAAGTGGCAATATTAAATATCACTGTGCGCATCTTTAACTACATGAACCAGAGAGCAACTAAAAACCAATCAGACAGAGACAGTTTAAAATGGGCCGTTGTCTTTTTCATCACAGCTGTCCAGGTTTTCTCAGAAACAGACAGCCATTTCAAGAAAAAAAAACTTTATGTATCTGTTTCAGAGGGGCAATTAACATATTTTTCTGAACTGTTTTTTGTGGGGAGAGGACAGTATCTAATCTAGACATCATTTCCTTTAAAATATCAGACAGATTTCACACCTTTTTTTAATACTTGTTGTAATATGTCTGCCTTCCACCGTCTGGTCATTTGTTGCATTCACTGCGTGACTTAAGCAACTCACACATCTGTCACCTGCTCAGTGGAGAGTGTACTGCATGTGACTAGCAACGGGCCCTCACATGCTTGCAATACGAAATGCATTTCTCATCATATTTCCGCCCAAAGCGTAGCTTTTTTCTCAGACACCAAGAGACCTTCTGTGAAAACCACACAGTAAAGTTCCACAGTACTTTTCAGGAAATGTGAGTGAAAGGTCACCAAACTTCCCTGTGCACAAAGTGTGTTTCAGAGCTTCAGCGTTAGACTACTCACCACCTTGTAAGCAGCAATGACTTGTTGCTCCCCACCGATTAAACGTTTTGTGTCTCTTCATTTATGTTCACAGGTGCACAAGGCTTCAAAACACCAAGAAAAAACACATCACCCTGAAAACCACTTTGCAGCTGGCTTGATGTCTGTAGTGCACACACGTGCCCCTCCATTGTAAGCCCTGCAGCTAGTGACTCAACCCAGACAGTAGTACTGGCATCTGTTAGCACTAACAAGTGCTCTGATCACCAGCCACAGACATAGTGCTCTTTGTGTCTAGTTACTCAGGAACAACAATATGTGAAAGTATGAAAGTGGATTTTGTGTTTGAGAGTAGACAGCAGAGTAGAAAGTACATGACATCAGCTTTTTCTGAAAGTGCTGTTTTAAACTTATGAGATTCTAGAGATTCTAGTTACATTTTCACCCATCTGGTAATGATGGTAGACTAAAGGTATGTATAAAATTTTCACAAGGATAAAAAGACTTGTAGATGTATTAAACAGCTCACACAGAAGTCACTATCAAATCAAGGAGCTTTCTGTTCCTCAGTGCACTAATATCTATTGAAATTACTAGATTTTGTCTGTGAAAATTTGTAGAGTAATGGTAAATGTGACTACACTGTAACTCAGTGAACAAGCTCTGTACTGTTTTCTGTTCACACAAAGGGTGATAAATATAACGATAATGTTTTAAAAGCTCAAGCGTTTAAAGCTACAGATGATAAAACACACTGACGCTAATATAATTATAATTATCTTTCCAGTTATCGTTCCTGGCATGAATGAGGCTTTTGGTAGTCCAGGGATAACTTTTTTTATCCAGTAACTCAAATTGATGGTTAAGTAAAGAGAGCATGGCTGCATAAATCAGTCTTTTCCTTTTAATAAGGTTAATATGAGAAGAAAAAAAAACTGCATTGGGCCCCACTGACTGTCACTGTTTCACTGCGGGGGTACTATCTCTTCAAAATAAATTACATTTTGCGTATACTGAAGCATTAAGAATTTTGTGCATGCTTATATTGTGAAACCGATAAACAAACTTCTTGTCCTTGTTGAATAAGCAGTACTTTATTCATTCTAGAGAAGTTTGTGATCTCCCTGATTACGATTGGCTGCTCTTTACGTAATCTGTTCTGATCTCAGAGTACATTAACTAACAGGCCCAGAATAGCATTGTAGGGCCTGGGTATAGACACTACATTCAGGCCTGAACTGTGTTGTATGAGTGCAGGGCATGCCAGGATATTCACGGGTTACATGCTGCTCAGATTGTTCTGCATTCCTTTTTCATTGATCTACTATTAAGGCAGTACTGCAGGGTGGAAGACACCATCAGAGTTCCTGGCATTTTTAGGTTATCTTTTGTAGTCATGTGTCTGTGCTATGCTGTCGTTGTGGGAGAGGCACAGTCACAAATTTGGCAGCACTGCTAATGTTCAAATATGATGCCTAAATATGTTGGTATAAGCATGCCAGAAATTTGAGAATGCAGATCTGACATCCACGAAATATCAGAATCAAATGCAGAACTGTACAAACACAAAAAGTCTGTACAGACATGAAATGCAGTAGGTATGTTGTGATATCGGCACTATGTGCTTCTCCACATGCCTCAGATATCTGAAAGTCTGTGGCAGATGCCACTGCAGGTACAGCAGATTGCAAAATGTGAGCTACATATGGAGTTTAAAGAAAAACTCACATAGCTTTCAGACAGAAACGCAAGAAATGTCTTCAGGAGGCAGAGAAAGAGACGTACGAGGTGAAATTCTTGAGGTGTTATTAGAGTGACTAAAGCTCTCAGGCACAATGATCTTCTGTTAGTTAAGCTATTATAAGCTATAAAGGTGTAGATATTAGCATAATTTCAGTTTAATTTCACAGGTACAAAATATTCAACATTGCTGCAATGCATTTCAGCCTCACACAAAACTCTGTGCAGATTCCTATCGAAATGACTGTATTTCTCAAAATTTTTCCTAAATAATTGTGTGACCTTAAAGCATTCACACTACACTTTGAGAATGCAAAAAGTTGAGGAATGGAAAATAATGCACGGTTTTGAGACATGCTGTTAAAAAGCACTAGACAATGGACCATGGAAAGCCATGGAGCATCGAAATGTTAAGAAATGCTCTATTTTATGCATATAAGAAGGGGATCGGCAGAAAATATCTATGACTTTCAGCAATATTTGTCTGTCTTTAACATTTAGAATATGCAGATTGTGCTGGGGTTTCTGCTGGACTTAGTGTGTAAATCGTACTATTTATACATTGGATGCCTTGCAGTTGTTATATGTGTGTTAAATCTTACAGTTTGGATGCTTTGATTGCAAATAGACTTACAAAAATGTATTAAACTGACACTATATCTTTCCTATGGGCATTGCAGCAGAAGTGTTATAGCATTTTCCCACTGGAGTATAAACACACCATTAAGTGAAAATGCTTTTGATGTGAATGGAAGCAGAGGACAAGAGAAAGTGTCAGGATAAATTTAGGTGAAGAGTTTTTAGCAGCTGTGTTACCCAAAGCATTCTGATTTACTCAGCTCATAGCAGTAAAATAGGAAACCTCTGGAGAAGCTCTAAGCATCCTTTTAAAGAGGAGATAGTCCATATTAGACAGACACCAAACATTAATGCAAAAACTTCAAATAAAAATTTCCTTTGAGAACATAATAGGATTTTTGAGTCGTATTTTTACAGTGATAGTATCTACATCCAGCATGTGGTTTTCTATGCAACAATTGATTGTTCCACTGCACTAAGCACACTGGAAAAGGTCCAGCCTGTCAGATAAGAGGAATATTTAAGTTAACAATATTACAGTATCACTAACTGATATCTAGTTTGCTTGATTCAGCGAAACAGATTAAAAGGCCTCTCCAATTCACTAGGGATAGTTCCCTAATCCAAAAAGATAAGATAGAACTGTCTTAGGGCAAGAAGCCATAGAGTTTAACAGGATTACACAAGGGTATCAAAGGAGTGTAGAAGCCTCACTGACTCCAGACTCCATCTTTATGATGGTCTAAGCTCTATAAATGCACCTGCTTGTCATCAAAGACATTTGCTACATGACAAAGAGACAACAGAAAGACAAATACAGAGAGACCTTTTAACAGCTAGGCCATTGCAGTGTGATCAACCAAATGACATGATTCATAGATCAAAACAAAAAGAGACTTACAGGTGACTTACATTCTTTTGATTTTATTATGCACCTTTTACACACAGGCAAGGGTACAGAGCAAACAATTAAAATAAAATGGGTCGCAAAGAAAAAAGGGAAAATGACATTTTGAAGCTGCACAGTGTGAGATGGAAAAAGTTTTGTTTTCCAGAGAGTTGGATCTGAAAGGTCAGGGTCACCAACTGATGCCCTTGACATGTCCAAACAAGCAGTAGTAAACAGTGATACACTCAAAGCATGTTCTCTCTCTTTCTCTCTCTCCCCCCTTTCCAGAAATGGCAGTCTGGTATTGACATAGATCCAGCGCAGAGAGGTTCTCCTCCCTTTACTTATTTGCGGTGACATCCTTTGACTAGAAAAACAGAAATATTATTGCCTATACTGTACAAAAGGCAACATAAAACTACTTACAATGCTTTATGCACACAAGTTATTAGCTCTGTTAATATTTTTATGAAACTTTTTTAATTTTAGCTTTTTTGATTAGCAATGCCCAGTTTGTCTGAATTTTTTTAACAAATATTAATACTGATAAAAATGCATGAATATGAATATTTAGAAATAAAATAAAATATTTAGAAATAAAATAAAATTCACAAAATATGCATATGCAGCTTATATAAATATGTAACTGCTCCCAGCTGACCCCCCAACAACAACAACAACAAAAACAAACAGTAAATAAAAATAAAATAAAAATAATGATTAGAAATGTAAAATGCATTTAAATAATAAAAAATAATATTTACAAATGACATTAACTAAAATGCAATTCATTAAAAATAACAAACTGATAAAAAATAGCAATTAATTCACAAATCCCATACAACACACAATACTATGTTCTACTTACATGAAAGTTCAAAGCTCTAAAAGTTTCTTTGGTCTCTGAATAAAGTAAACAATGAGCATGAATCATTAAGTATATTCATTTGATATTGCACCATCACATGCACAGGATGAAATTTGGTGGAATATTCACACAATTTACACAACTTTAATATGCACTACCAGTCAGATAATTTCTCTGTATGGTTGAACCATAATGTATCTGATGCAACACTCTGCTTTCAGTAGCACATATTATATTTCACCCGATCTCATCATTCCTGCTTCCTCAAAAAATGCTGTAACCCTGGCAACAAGGATTCGCCTTATTTCTTTTCTCTTGCCTTCACAAGACTGTCTTACCATCAAATAGCAAAACACAGCCCACTGTTGTTGAGTGGAGCCATGCTACTGCAGGAAAACAAAGCTAAGCTCTCCTTGTTTTGATGATGTTGCTTAATCTGTGTGGATGAAAGAGAGTTAAGGGAGGGGCTGCCAGCTGAGTGCTCATGGAGTTTTGACCAATCAGAAACCTGGATCCATTGACTTGCTGGTGTACGGGTTGTTGCTGGTGGTAACAGAGCTCTGATTGGTTGTTGAAAGATTGCTCAACTGTGTCAAGAGAAGGAGTTTTGAACAGTTATTATTGTTTTGGATCAAAGAGGTGTTTTGATTAAGCTTGTTTTTATTTGGCTCAAAAGAGGTGAGCGGAGTTTACCACCCCTGTGATGTCATTTGTTTTTATCATCTACCTTTTGCATTCTTGTGATCAGGTCACATGTCAGACGAATCGCCTTTGATATCCTGAATAAACAGGGTCATGCGCCACAGTATTGATTTTGGATATCTCTTTCATTCTTAGTCTTCAAAGGTGTCTCTAAAACGGTCACTTTAAAAACATTTAACTTAGGTTAATGCGTAACTTTGTGTATCTTTAGGGCACAAAAACGTAAATGACAACAGTCATGTTAGGGTTCAATATAGATTCTCTGGCTGCCAAAGTTCAAGGGCATTTGATGCATAAATGTAATCTTGTTTTCTCTGAGACACAGCACACTGAAGATGAAGATGTCTTTGTCCTAAGATACACTGTTGCTTTGGAGACAGTCTAAGCTGTTAGCCAATCAGAGCTTAACTGTAGGACTGGTGCAACTTTTATTGTACCCCTCAGAGTACAGATCCTGCAATACAGTAGTAAACATATTTAATACAGGGATAAGTTGAGGGAACTGTACAGTTTTATAATTTACTAGTCAATAATGGAGGACTTTATCTCTTATTAAAATTATATTAAAAAAATATATTATTTTATTAGAATCATGTTTGAATTAGTTTTTATATTTGAAAATATATAAATATAAATTGTACACATTTTAGTATATTTATCTTATATACTATATCTATATATATATATATATATATATATATATATATATATATTTGAATCAGCAATATTATTTTCACCTGTGAAGCATGTTTGCAAAATGGCATTATGAAAGCCTTGCTGGGAAAAGTGCCATGTGACTCACAGTCTCGAATCCACAAGTGGGAAGTCATTTTATAACTTTCCTTACACTTACACTTAGATAATGTACTTGACACTGAGTAAACTTCAGGCTGTCAGAATAACAATAAAGCCAATAACAACAACACCGAAGAAGCTGCACAAACTCCCTCAATACGTCAAAATTGCACAAAAGCATTATAAACAACCCTACTGCTGCTCTGCAGTGCATGATGTAGTGCAGATGCAGGTGCTGCCATGTGTGTGAACGGAGATGTGTGGCCACACATTCTGCTTGTGTAAACAACGACCAGCACCCGGCTTTCAGAGACACAGGATGCAGCTGGTAGAACTGCACCTGAGACCTGCAACACCATGCAACTAAAAGAGACAAAGTAGAGTAAACGACAAAATGCAAGAGATATATATGTATGAGGGGAAGTGGAAAGGTGAACGAGCTGCAATGTAGTAAAGTGATAGCCATCCTGGTTGCTGGGTAGAAGTGAAACTGTTTCATCAGCACACAGCTTGTAGTGGGGGATATGCTCTTGAAGCAGAGATGGGTGGGCTAGGCTTCCCCTGCTTCTTCCTCCAGAGCTAATGGAAGAGGCACAAAGGCTTTGCCTGTGCCTGAGGGTCTGCAGTGGGCTGTAATGTCCTCCAAATTAAAGAGCTTCTAGTGCCTCTGTGATGGAAGGGTGGGCTGAGAGGAATCCTCGGACGGTATTAATGGTTGTGGACATGACTGTAAACCACAGTCTCTCTCATTTTGTGCAGAAGCTCTTTCAGCAAGAAATGAACAAAAACAAGAGTGTGTTTTGTTAATGTTATCTCTTCATTATTCCTACTATTTGAAACCTTGGATTTTTGACTGACTTCCCACAACATTGTATAATGGCATTCTTCTCAACTGTAGTATACAGAGTTATAAAATTCAATTATATGCTCTCATTTTCTTAATTTTTATTATTTTATTTAATTTATTTGATATGTGAACCTTTATCTTCCATCCCAGGCTTTAAGGACCCTCCTCCCTTTGCACTCATTCACCTTCATCCCTCCCTCCCTTCCTCCCTTCATGACATTTGGGGGTCCCCAGGAGAAGCAGATGGGAATACGGTTCCACTAACGTTAGCCTGGAGCCCGAGGGAGAGAATCCCCATTCAGACCCACACAGACAGTATCGACTTAGAAAGGCTCTTCAAAAGGCACATCAAAAGTAAAACATATCTCTACCTACTTACATTTCACCTGTTTTAAACCTAAACACACACACACACACACACACACACACACACAAACACACACACACACACTTGAAGCTTCCTGAATTTGATGCATTTTGCTGTTAGATGCATGAATGACATCAAGGGCATGAACAAAGACTGATTTAATACCGCAATACACATTATTTATATTGCAAGAAATTGTTGTTTTGGACTTTTTGTCAAGTGAAAATATGTTTAAAAAAAATTTAAACTTAAAAAAATAAATAAAGAAAAGTACTGCATATTATGTTTAAAACAGTAAGACTTTTCATACATTGTATACTGAAGATAAGTCTTACTGTCTACTTAATATCTTAGGTAATTTTGCTTCTCAAATACATTTATCTTTTTTCATGAACTTCTTATAGTTAAACTAGAAAATAAGGCATAGATACTCATGTAGAATTAGATTTTTTTGTTACAGTGCAGACTAAATGAGGATATACTATACTTCTATTGTTTTAATAGAAAATGATTTATTAATTATTTTATTTATTACTTTATTTTTGCAAATAAGCATGTTTCTCAATAGGAAGATTATGACAGATTTCTAATTCATTTTAAGACAAATTTGTACCTAAAATTTAGTACTGCTTATTTTAATAATGCTGATAAAATCCATCCACAGGTAAAAAGTTTTGAAGTTGCACATTTTAGAGGAATATACTATTTCAGTCTTTTTTTTCTAAAAAATTTGCTTGGTTTAATTGCCTTGTTATTACTTGTTAAATTTACTTGCAATTTCTGAGTAAATTATTTTTTTTTACATTTTTAAAGGGTTCATTATTTGGTGTATTTGGTATAATGAAGTGTGTTTATGCGGTTTAAGGTTAAAAAACCACATTATTTTCCACATACTGTACATTATTGTTTCTCCTTTATGACCCGCCTTCTGAAATGTGTTGATTTTAACAAGGCTCATTGGTCTGAAAAGCAAGGTGTGCTCTGATTGGCCAGCTATCCAATGCATTGTGATAAAACCCATTATAAACGTGATATAAACATGATTTCTAGTCGGTTCCTATTTTGGAAGGCCAAACAAAGTAGTTTTGCTTTCTCAATGAAACAGCGTCACGCACAGCCTTATATATACTATAATAATATCCAGCTAGTGGGCAGAAATTCAACGAATAATCAGGTAAAAACAATCTTCACAAGAAACTATGTCACGTCACAGACAATGTACACTAGCCACATTGCCCATTTTTAGCAAGGTGATCCTGTGCAGAAGGGACAATCTAGTGCCATACAATAGCATAATTACATGGATGAAGTACATGGATACGCCGATTTCCCAACCACATGCCCCACAGCACTCTTTAACCCAGCAGCAGTATAACAGTATGTGCAGCTAGGTCTATCAGTGGCCAGCTTGATGGATGCTTTTCCAGGTGTTAAGTATGCTGCAATGTGTTTTGCAAACTGTTGCTGAAAAAGTGGACATTAAAGTGAATTTGGGTCCAGTGAGGGGCCTCTTGACCCTCCAGCTCTATTGTTCCTAATGAGTGTCAGATTGAAGGAACTGACAGCTGTGGTCTCTCTCTCTCTCTCTCTCTGATTCTCTCCTCCTTTCCTTTTCCTCGACAGCTGCCCTTGCCTCAGGCCTCAGTGGCTTTGGCTCATAAAGATTAGAGAGATGCTAGCACGTGTCCAGTGGCTCCAGAGACAATGCATAGACCCAACCCCCCCACCACCACGTCTCTGGCTCTTTCTCTCCCTGGCTTGTTACCCAGCAGAGCAACAAAGACGCCCAGCCGGGCTCCTGTACTCATCCAGAGAAATGCTCCAGCCAGAGATACATAGCGGGAAGGACAAAAGGAGCTGAAGCGGTAGCAGTCAGGGCTGATGCATCCAGATCAAGCCTAGTGCTGAAAACTCAGTGGCAGCTGCTGCTCCTGCACAGGAAATCTGACTCTGCTTTCTTTCACTGACACATGGCTGGCTGGAGGAACAGGAGTGATACAGTGGTTTGGGAGGGGGAGAGAAGTGTGCGTGGGTCTGCACCAGGAAGAAAGGGCACGCTTTGGCCCAAATTACTGCTTTGCAAATGAATAGAAAGAGCTGGAGCACAGAATGAGACACTTTCACCACTCAAAGAGGGAAAAAAAATCATGTGACATTCATCTCCATTGACTCTACACAAAAGAGGCTCAGTTAAGGGGTCTGCATTTGACATATTGATGTGACTTATAACGTTGTGCTGGATTACCATAACAAGACAAATACAAATAATTCCTGTAAAACTGGTAGATAAGGGTTATATACAGTCTGCTGTTCATTATTGCAAAATAAATCCACCATATATTTAACACATTTATACACACACAAACATTCATATAGACAAAAAATAAAAATAAATAAAAAAAATATATAAATATTGAATTCTATTGCTGCATTTAAATATATATATATATATATATATATATATATATATATAAACATATATATATATATATATATATATATATATATACATATATATATTGCATAGCATAAACACAAAATTAATATTCATGTATTTTACAAAATATAATTAAATCAATTAAAATATTGTGAGAATATGTGACATGCGGACATAGCAAAATAAACTTTACATGAAATTAGAACAGCTACTTTGCTTAACTGGTTTTCAGGAGCAATGATTAAATATTCTATACTGTTAAGTGGTCATTTAAGTGGTTCAATGGACACAAAAAATTTACCAATCACAATCAAGTATTGCTGGAGGGCCATAGAATAAATAGCATTAATAAAGAGTCAGAGTCAACACATTCTAAATGAATAAAAATGAATATAAACTTTGTGGCATTATGTATGAATCTCTGCATCGTATTTTGGGGTTAATATACTGGATAACTCTACAGTCAAGAGACAATCTATTTAATAGCTTAATTTGATTTGATTGTTAAAATGAAATCTGCAATAACTTGCTTGACTGTGTCTGCTCAAACGCTTTCTGCTTTGTGTAGTAATTAAAGGAGTTTACATTGTCAGACTGTGCAGTGATTAAATTACAGTCACACCCTCTGTGGGGGCGTGTGCTGGGGCAGATGGTTTTGCATGACCCAGAATGACTGGCCATTGTGTGAGCTTCTGGGTCAGCCTTCATCTCAACAAAAGATTCATTTGGATGAAAACGAACACTCATCATGAACGAACACGTCCTGCAAAATGTTGCCTATTATGTGCTCTTTTGTTACAAAGTGTGTCCGTTTTCACTGTGCACGTTATTTTATCCTCCTCATGAGTAAAGTGTGCATGGCCAAGTGTGATTAGACAATTATTAAGCAGGGAATTTGAAACCAAAATTTATGCATTAGTGCACTGTGACTGTAGTAGTTTTTTGCTGTTTATTTATTGGTAACTGTATCTTAGGCCAATAACTTGTAGATAAAATGTAACTTAGCTATTCAGGCTTTTCCGAGGGCATAATGTTGGTGTAAGTCCAGTCATGATGAGATCACTGCCTAACCCACAGTGACACAATCTGTCAGTCTGCCGCATTTACAATTAATGACTCACTGCCACAGTTAGATGCTCCAATAATTCAAATGTCGGTTGATTCTGGACTCCTGAAAAGATTTCTTACAATACTCAGTCAGGAAAAGAAGAGGAAATGGGCCTTAGAGGTTCATTTTAATCTCAGCTTTATTACACAGTTCTCTGGCATACTTGATTCTTATTGGTCAATAGTGCCATTCATTCAAACAGTCAAAATTAATACAAATATATTATATGACCACTAATAAATAGTTTTTAATGACACTAGTTCATAATTATTATTATTATTACTATTATTAAAAATGTAAATAATAATTAAATAATATATTTCAAAGACAAAATTCTACAGATGGTTGTGTGCTTGTTTCTCTGGCGCAAACTAATATATTTATATTTGATTGATTGATTGATTGATAGTTCACATTCATTAATTTATTTATTTGGGATTATTTGTATTATTAGTGGGATAATGCACAGTCCGTTGGTTATTGTTACTAAATAATGTCTGGATGACTGTATATTATCCATTACATACTATATAATTTATATATTTGTATATTAAGTTTTGTAGAAGTACAAAATGCTATGAAATAAATCATGCACCCAAAAGCGAATAGGAATAGAAGTCTTTGTGTTGACATAAACTCATTTCTGGTAATAAGGGGAACTCTCACAAGTTCCTCAAGAAGGATATCAAAGCAGGAATTAGAGAAGTTAAGTTTATAGGAAATATTCTAGCGTTTGATGTTACAGTTAATCCAGAGTTTGAAGTTCCCTCAAGAAACATAAGTGGTAATTTCCTTCCTCTGCGTTCAGAGAAAACCTGTTTACATTTATGCCCAGCACCTGCACGGGACTGTACAGAGCTCAAGCAGCCTGCGGTTACTCGCTGTGAGAGGGACTTCACTGCCAAGATTCAACAGAAACAGTCATGCGTTCACTTCACCTGTGGCACCACCTCTGAACTGTGTCGTAAAACGATGAGATCTTCAGAAACAATCTGCAGGCTGCAGCAGTGACAAACAGGGGTTGTTTGGTGAAGACTATCACTGGGAATTTTCTGCTATCAAATCAGAGATAAGCAGGTCTCGTTTTTGCTCATCAGTGAGTGACTGAGTGTAAATGATTACATCATCTTTTGTGTCTTCCTTTACACTATAGCTGGAATGTGGCTAAAGGTCTTCAGCCTACCCTAGATCATCAAGCTGGGGTGGGATACAGACAGATATACTGAGGGCTCACTCACTTACTGCTGTTTCTTATCATTCAGGATTGTTTATTTAATTAATTAGCAATTTAGTATGAAAAGAAAATTACATTTACAAATATGAATTTACCACATTCTTCTAGCAAAAGTGTCTGACAAATTAAAATTATGCAAAAAGACAATTAGTCGATCTTAAAATATCAAAATAATTATAATCTAATTCTAATAACGTTACTATTTCTATTGAAATTAGTTCAATAATTCATTCTCAGTTCATTTCATTATTAATATTATTATTATTATTTCAATACATTTACTCTATTAAAATAACAATATCCAATGCATGATTCTTTATAGCAAAAAAATTATAATTATAAAATAATCTTTATAATAATTCATAAAATGTTATTAAAATAATAATATTAAAAATGTATTAAATAAATTGCATTTACATTACTCAAATAATGTATGATTATTATTTTATTGCAAGTGATGCATAATTATAATATACTATTTATAATCATATATCAAAAATAGTACTAAAATTATAATAACAATATATTATTATAATTTTTATTGAAATAAGTTTATCGAAGCAGCAGCAGCAACGGCATTCGTAGTAAAAATAATAATATTACTTTGATTGTATTGCAAAAAATTGCATCTAAATTATTAGAGTAAGAATAATAATAATAGTAATAAAAACAACATACAGTATATGATTAATCTTTTATTGAAATACAATAACTGAAATAATAATATAATTATAATAATATAAAATAATAACTAAAATAATAATATTAATAACAAAGTAGGATGATGAGGATGATGATAATGATAATAATGATCATGATGATGATTAGTATTATTGCATTAACATTGTGGTGGGAACAAGGTAACTCACCCGAAAGACCGCATTATACCAGCATGACCTTCCATGCTGGATCATGCAGGTAGACCAGCATAGCAGTGCTTTTTCCAGCAAAAAGGTTAACTGGAAAAGTACATCTGCTAAAGCTGGTTGAACAAGAAGGTTGTGTTGGTCAAATTGGTTAAGACGCCTGGTTATGACAGCAGCACCCAAGCACAGCATGGTGTTATTGTACTGACTGTGTGATATGCTGTTCGACAAAGCATGAACTTGCACTCAGCACTGTTAATTCTACATCAGGACAGTTTGTCCTCTAACAGCTGTCAGACGGAAATAACTACAGCTGGACTGTGACCTGTCACAAAAGCACAAAGGTGTTTCATTGCCTTCCAAGTAGAGCAACCTGCTGTTTACCTGCGACACATGCTGCAGATTATTATCAGCGCTCCATGACAGATGCATTAACAGGAAACAAAGGGCACACTTCTGACATCCCAAACAAAGACAATTTGTTGAACTGAGTGACTGTTTATTGTCTACTCTGTTTACACCCATAACAGCACACAGTGCTCTGTGATTGAGATCAGAGCGAGTATCTACCTGCCTTTAGTATCTGATGAAGTCTGGACGGCTACCGCTTTCATTTACTGCAGTGAATGCACAAAGGTCCTGTGTGTGTGTGTGTGTGTGTGTGTGTGTGTATGTATGTAAATATACAATGAAAAAAAAACATGCAGTGACTGCGTTAAAAATTTTCTGTTCCACCCAATTTGTGTTTGAGATGGCAATCAGGAACACATTTTAAAAGAAATGTATAAATAATAAACAACAGAAACAATCATTCAAAAGCATTTTCAAGAGTACTTTGAACAGTGATTTCCATGAATCTAAACTTTTTTCAATTCTATGTTTATGTTTGTTCAAATAAATACAACAAATAAATATTCACACCCCTTCATTTTTTCCCCTTTTGTTATGTTGCTGCCTTATGTTAAACTGCTTTAAATTACCTTTTTATAAATATATCTACACCAAACACAATAATGGCAAAGCAAAAAAACTGCTTTTTAATATCTGTTCAAATTTATTACAAATAAAAAACTTAAATGATTCCATTGAAGTGTTCATGCCCTTTCTGAGACAGTTGAAATTTAGCTCAGGAGCATTAATGTCACTTGTAGATGTTACTACACTTGAAGAGATGTTAACTTGTGGCACAATTGATTGAATGGGTATGATTTAGAAAGGCACACACGTTTTAATAAGAGGTCTAGCAGCTGAAAATGCATATCAAAGCAAAAACCAAGCCCTGAGGTCGAAACACTGTCTGTAGAGCTCAGAAACAGGATTGCATCAAGCCACACATCTGGGGAAGAGTACAGGGGGAACAAATCTGCTGCATTAAAGGTTCACAGAAGCATGTAGTCTCTGTTACCCTTAACTGAATAAGTTTTAAACAACCAGGACTCTTCCTAGAGCTGGATTCCTGGCCAAACTGAGCAATTGATGGAGAAGGGCCTTGGTTACAGTGGTGACCAAGAACCTGGTCACTCTAGTTGAGCTCCATGATCATGTGTGGAGATAGGAGAAAAAGGAAAAATATCACTGAAACACTCCGCCGATCTGGGCTTTAAAGGGCTCTTTAGCAAGACTCAATCCTCTCCTCAGTGAAGACACAGGAAAACACACTTGGAATTTGCAAAAAAAGCACCTAAAGGTCCAGAGCATTCAGAATCTCAGACTGGGCAGAAGGTTCAGCTTCAACAGGACAGTGACCCTAAGCACACAGCAGGAGTGGCTTATTGACAACTCTATGAATGCCCTTGAGTAGCCCAGCCAGATTCTGAGCTTGAACCCAATCAAATATTTCTGGACAAACCTGAAAATATGTCTGCCTCCATTCAAGCTGGCAGAGCTTGAGAGTTAAGGGTATGAATATAATGGAATGAATTTATGACAAATCTGTTTTTGATTTCTCACTATGGTTTATGGAGTGTAGATTGATGCAACATAACAAAACGTGAAAAAAAAAATTATGAATTATTATGAATACTTTCGCAAAGCACTGTACATTTGTGTGTGTATTACTAACCATTTTTTACTTATTAAATGCAGTTTATTGTACTTAAAATTGGTAATAATTCACAATACAAAATAAATATTCATAGCTTTTAAAAACATAACAGTGACTTTGATTACTTTGATTTCCATTTTACAATGAAATATATTTTTTAACATTTACATTTAACATCATAAACCTTTAAGAAATGTAAATATTGCATCTGATAACAATGGTGCTTACATTGTCAAAATAAATAGACATATCTAATGAAAAAATTGGTGGTCCAGTAAGGTATGAGAATAAATGAGTCGTACAGACACTTTTAGTTTTGAGCTTGACAACCTGGAACTATTAATATCTACAATTGTGTCCACAGAAGATAAAAACCCTAAAAGTAAAAAAAAAAGGGTCAGTAAATGATGAATAATTTCAGTTTAGAGTGAAATGCCCTTTATGAGTGTCAAATTTAGTAATCCAAGCATTAAAGGAGTCAATGACCTGTAAGCTCATGTAACCTGTACTGTTTACTATCTTTCATAATTGTCCCTAAGCAATGACTTGCAAATAAATTTTTCAAACAATATCAACTTTTCTCGTACAGTTATTAGTCCATGCAGAGAGACTGTCAGCACGAAGCCTTGGATCGTGTCATTCCTGAATATTTAGCTCTAAAAGTGCAGGTCGACCTTCTTTCCACATCTCCCCGCTCACAAGTGCATATGAAAGACAGTGAGACTCGGGTGTGGCATAATCTCTCAGTGGACTGATAGCACACGCACCTCTCCGTCCACTGTTTGGATTGCACAGAGTGGCACGAGGTGAATTCAGAGAGAGGCGTGAAGCACAGCGAGGCAGGGACAGAGAAAATTTGCCCCTGTGTGTGAACAGTGAGCTGAAGGTGAGGGTTAATGAGTGATCGCTGCTTGACGGGAAGTGCTGCCTGTTTCTGCACAGCACTCGGGTATCACAGCAGTGCTAGGAAACTCCAGCGCTCTTAAAGGGAGCTGACTCACCATGCTGTCATTGCATTACACAAAGAGAGAGAGAGCAAGGTAAAGCGAAAGAAAGAAAAGAAAAAGAAAGAAAGAAAGAAAGATGGTGGGCAGAAACATAAAAAGAGCAGAAACTAGCATGAATAAGTCTGCCTTTAGTGTTTGTCCACAGTGTTGAATGTCTATATAGCCATTTATTTTGAGACATAACTGTTGTAATACATTGCTCTTTGAAGTCTTTGGAGAATAAAAGGCAAGTTAAGATCCGAAATCTCTTTGATCATACTTTTGAAGAACTTTTTCTTTATGAGGAGATGATTGAGGTGCTTGAATAACTGATCTAATGAAATTATTGTCAATGCTAAAGCTTTGTTTAAAAGCTCTTGTGGCTGAAAGAGGGACGTTACAATCTCTAGAGTGCACAAGCGTCAGTTTTAAATGAAACAAGTCTCTTTTTGATATCAGTAGAATTAGTAGAATATGACTCAGTCAGCACAGTCTCAGACTTATATGAAGATGCACACATACAGAAGGCTATTATGTAATACTATATATTGTTTGTGCATTGTAAAAAATAGTACTTTTATGGAGAAACTACAGGGGGAAAAATTATTACAGTTAACTGGTTTGCTGTTACTTTACTTTATACAGTACAAAATATCAAGTCATTTTCTGCAATAAAAAAACAAAAAAAACAATTTTCAGTACAAATAGCAAAAGCAAGAATTACCTTACAATGTACTGTTACAATTTACACTTACTGTAATTTAGTTTTGTTATAAGTAAAGATTTAATGCTAATTTGCTATATTTAAAGAAATTATGCAACATTTCATATTTTTGAACAATGTGGAAAAAAAAGCCTGTAAAATATGGCACAATGTACTGTGTTAATATGAAGGAATTCCCTGTTTTATATGTATTTAGAATTTTGGACTGCATTGCGTTCTGTTTTAGGGTTAACAAAACTCTTTAAAAAAGATAACAAAAATTATATATAAATATATATATATATATATATATATATATATATATATATATATATGTATGTATGAATAATGTTCTTGCAGAAAATTACCAGTACATTTTGAACCTTATTATTTATTTATTGATTTAAAAACAGTGTATTTCAATAACTGTATATGTGTCACATAAACATTTAAAAAATGTAAAACTTACACCAAAAATTTTATTGCATAAACCCTCAAAATGTACAGTCTCTATCATTAAAAATCTGTCCCCTCTCTGCAGAAACGCTGTAGCAAGTTATCTGACCCTTGACCCATTGTAAGTGTCAGGGTCACTGTCCATCCTCAGCCATCGTGACATGATTAGACATATGTTAACCATCCCAGAGGACGGTTAGTGGGGCTGATGACCGTTTCTTACAGTCTGCCCTTGCCTGTATTTTTTGCTTTAAGAGCCCTGGCAGCTGCCTTGTGTGCATGAAATTTGAAATGGACAGGTAGCGCCACATGTTTGGGTCTGGAGTCAGCTCTCCTGTTACCAGCTGCACGCGACAGCTGCTGTAAAAGTGCTCCAGTTTCATGTGGGTTTATCGCAGTTTATGATGAACGTGCTGGACTCCACACTTGGCCCCCATTCTGGATATTTATGAAAGACAGTTAAAATGCCAAGCACCAAGTCTGCAGCAATGACTGTTAAGCAAAAGGGTTTTCCGGCTTATGTAAAACAGGAATGCTTTTTTATCAGTTCAAATCAAAGTTAAGAAATGTAACAGTAAACAAAACCAAAGACTCTTTTACTGTTTAAAAAGAGCTTTTTCTTTTCTCATACTTGAATTGGGTTGGGTTTGTTGTAAGTAAAGGTATCTTATCAAATGCTTAAAAATCTTATCAGATACTATAGGGATGTTTTGAGGATATATATTTATATACAGTGGTTTATTCATGCCAACTAAACAATACAACCAGTTGAGCCAAAGGACTTGAGATAATGGTGTAAAGGACAGTTGCTACATAATGTAAAGTCAAACAATGGGCTCATAAAACGAAATGTAGCCGATATGGTACAGTGCTTATCTCTACAATAATTCAACATAACATACAATATGTTTCGAGTAATGACAAAATATATAAAAAAATATGGTTTTTGAAAGTTGTATTTATTTGATAAAAAAAATTGTAATAATGTGAAATATGTAATTTCCAATGTCTACAATGTAACATAACAGGTTTATACACACACACACACACACATAACATACAGGTTTATACACACACACACACACACACACACACACATATATATATATTTCAGTACAATGTTCAGCATTTTCTTCAGAAATCTGGTGCTTTTTTTACAATTTAATGTATCCTTACTAAAGAAATGTATTAATTTATTTAAAAAATCTTACTGACCCCAAAACAGTGGACAGAAATATAGGAATGGAAGCTAAAAAAAAAAAATTATACAAGTAAAGTGAGACGTTTTCTGATTATATGATTTTTTTTTAATATCCCAAATTATTCTCAATATCAGTACTACATACAAACAACAATGGAAGTTATATTAAAGACTAAAACAAAGTGACCCACTTCAAATTTCCTAGTTGTATTCACCTATAAGAACGCTAAACATCATTTTGGGGCTTTGAAAGCTGCTGTTTTGCTGTTTGCTTTGCACCCCCTCAGCGTCTCTCGTGTCCTGACCTCTGTGCTCTCCCACCTGACGGCCGTCTGAAGTCATGTTGTATAAGCAGAGTTACAAAAGCGGTGCAGGCAGCAGTGCCTGAACGTGTCCTCTGCTGCTCCACTGAGCTGGAAATACGATCGAGCACATGTTGTTTACACTTGAGAACGTTAAAAGGCAAATGATGGTAAAGGAAGGTGTAATTAATACCTCCTAATCATGAATCCTCCATAACCATCTCAGTTTTTTATGCATAAGTATATGATTCCATATATGCTAGAGCACAACAATGATTTACATAAGCTCCTGTTGTCAGTTTTAGATTTATTACCACTGCTATTTTTTTTTTTTTTTACATCATATGGGCTTGCAGGAGTATCCGTGGTTTCCACACAATCCTTGCTCTTCCTATATTTGACAGCTGAGTGCGTTAGTCATGAATAACAAGACATATTTATCTCAATTATCAACTGGAGTAAATAATCCCACACAAATATCCCACTCTATATCTCTAACAGCCTGCATTACCTCACGTCATCAATTACGATTTTGCATGTTTCCTGTGTGTAGAACAAACTCCTCCATTTATGATGTTTTTGGTAGTTTGATGCAGCATGTTTGAATGCATCAAGCTATTTATATCATCACAAGAAAGCTACTTGGCCTTGCTCAAGTTATGTTTGAATTAGAGATGTGGGAAGCAAAGTATTTCAAGATTTCAATAAATATATTACCTTGGTTATGAATCCTCATTATTGTTTGGAACCTGTTGATAGGAAAAAGAAAGATGAAGGTAAGTAGGGAACAATGTGGTCTTTATTTTTAGGGAGGTAAATGAGTTTTCATAATTCCATTTAAATATCCAATTTACTTCTCAAATTATAATTTAATGTTCTAACAGCAAGCACTTTGAAAGGGGAAAAAAGCACAGAGGCTTCATCTTTATGATGGTGGTAAATATTGCATCTACTTTTAGATTCTCACTCACAGTTACAAGGAGTTCAAGAAGATTCAGCTCAACAAGAGAAAACATGTTTTGATTTTTAAATCCTAGAAATGTGCAGAGTATAATGCATTCACTTTGTTTTGGTTTGGTTTGGTAGAGATTTAGAGGTAAATGTTTTACAGTGAACACAGATTTTGTGTCATTCTTCTTGTGCACATAGAGATTTCTTAGGCACAGGTAAAAAAAATTCACATAAGCATGCAAAAGTATCAGAGTTTCTTCTGCAAATGCCACTTTAGGGACTGATTTTAAAACCACATATATTTACTTGAGAAGCTGCATTACATATAATTCCAAGTTCTGATATGAAATTCTAGACGGTTTAGGCTGATGGTCGTTAATGCAAATGGATGGTATTCACAGCAGTGAACTACTTGGTAAAAGCTGATTGGTCCAGGTTGAAAATGTAGCCAATGAGCTTACTGCTTTTCAGTTAAATAGATTAGCATTCACAATAGTAGTTCACAGCACGCTTTCAGAGTCCCCCTGAAACCCTCCACCTCCACCAGCTCCACCTTCTACGGGTTATTACATATGCTATTTGTGCAGCAGCAGTATGTCTTAAATATTCACAACACTGTATCTGCATATGTATTGGCAGTACCTGTACTTGCTCTGCAGCAGCAGCAATAATATACAACTACAGCAATAACCAACAACAGCAGCAGTGTAGCAGATCTATTCCACCAAGACCAAATAAATTAACACTGTCATATCCATTACCATGCTAAAATCCTCTGAGAGTTGTCATGATATAAATATTATTAACAATTGTTTGGATTAATCTTGAATCGATTTCATTTTTATTACCACATAGGCCTTTTTTTCATCTTTTAGGCATATATGTAACAATTTTATTTTTACATTTAAGGCATAATTTGCCAATGAGGAAAGAAAAATAAACTCAATTCAAGATACTTTAAAATAAGATGTAACACATGATAGCTTACACTATTTTGCTTCCCAAGTAAATTCTTTAATCAATATGAATGTTAAGATATTTTACTGGAAAACAACTGATTAGGAAAATTACTTTCTGCAGTGTGTACAGTGTATGTTTTGAGAGTAGCGATGGTAAGAAGCCTAATCAAACACTCATTTGTCAGAGAAAAGAATCTGCTACTGGGTCATGAAACAAATATTCCTATGTTTCAACCTCATGCCTCATTCATTGAGAAGCCCAAATAGCATCTTCACTGTTTCTGCTGCAGGCTCTCTTGACGTAAAAAATAAAAAAAGTCAGTATTTATGAAGCAGAGTGGGCAATGAGTGGACGTTTTCATCTCCACTGGGTATTCTTCTATAGACGCATTCAGGAGGTGCAATTTTTTTATGTGTGGAGATGAGAGGCATTTTGGATAACCTTATTCTCATGTACGCAAAAGAGCCAACAGTGACGGAGATGTGCCCACACATGGACACAAACTCATGCAGAGAGGGGAACCCTTTAGCTGTGTGAGTACCTAGCTTGGATAATTCATGTTACTGACTTTTGTTTGCAGTAGCATGATAAATTGCTTTTTGCATTCAATTTGACTGATGACACTAATACCACTACTAATCACCTCGAAGGGATACACTCACGTTTGTTTTTCTACCGTTGTGGAGACTTTCTATTAACTCTTATTTTTTTTATTGTTCATTTTTATTGTCTATCGTCTTATTGTTTTAATAGTGAACCAGAATAATCCAGAATAAAACAGTTTAAGACTTTTTGTATGTTTATGAAGCCCATTTATATTTGTTCTCCAACACATATGAAAACCCAGAAAACTAGTTCTTAATTGTTCTTAACTATTGAACTATAGTTGGTTGGTCTGGATGCAGGTTTTCCCGGTCAAAGCTTAAAGGTTTAAAATTGTGGGGAAAAAATGATCATACTGTGAAAAGTTGTATTGTACTGTATTATTGAATTTATTTTCCTGCCAATTCACCATTCACTTAATAATTTCATAATAGTTAAACAGCTGGCCCACTAAATTGCACTTCTAATATATTACAAAATTGTCATGTTTTGTCAATGCAAAAGCAAAATCATAATTTTATTTTTTCAGATTTTCATACAGTGTTTGGGTCGCACACTTTATGTCCTTTGTAAAATCTTGGTCTAAAGCCATGTCCGAAATATGTTACAGATTGTTTGAAATGCACTGTTAACAGATAAAGTGTGTTTATATACATTAATCTCACAAACAGATCCTGTGATGATCCTCTACACTCATAAACAAAGCAGAGAGACCCAGGATGTTATTCCCGAGGCCTCCATCATCTTCCTCAAGGATTCCATGAGGATTATTTGCATGATGCATGCCCATTATGTTGTTGCCAAGGAGAATCTGTCATAATCCAGAGCTATCCTCCTATAGTGACAGCCATCCATAAAGCTGGCGATCACAAGCTGCCACAAATTAAATAACATAAGTAGGACTTGCCTGTTTTGATTCTCTCTCTCTCTTTTTGACTGACTTGCCCCCTGCCTCATCCAGGTAGATGACAGTAGGACCCAGATGTGGAGATTAATACACAGACCACTGCATAAACAGCTGCTAATCTGTCATCTGGATTATAGAGGTTAAGGAAGACAAAACAAAAAGAAAAGACAAAAGCCCCCCCCATTACTTACTCAGTAAACAATAGACAAAATTTTCTCACAATAAACAATGCATACATACACAAGCTAACATTATAATAATTATATTACTTAATAATTATATTTATATGGGGGAAAAATGCATTTTTATGAGTATACATTTTCTATCTATTTCTATTTCTATTTATAAATCTGTGTTAGCAAGTAGCCAACCATTTGAAAGGATGTTGCGTTTGGCTTTGTCCCCCGGTTACTGTAATTGTTATAACTGGACTGTTAATTTAGCCTCTGATTGTGTGTTTCCGACATCGCATCTGTTGGCGAATGAAAACATTAATTATTTATTCATAACATAATATGAAAATGGTTGATGTGTATTCATTGTGAAAGATCTAGACCCTCAGGGAAACTCTGAGATTGGTCTCCTGTGATGTTTGATTGCTCTCATTAGACACAGATCATGTTTGTTGTAACAGCAGATAATCAATATTAAAGAAGCACACAGAGGGATTTTATGAAACCTAAAATGATCTAGCAACATCTAACAAAGTGTGGGACATGAAACCATCCGTATCTTTCCACTGACCCCACTAGAAAAAAATTCTTAATATTATTTGTATTATTTATACTAACATACTGTATAAATGGTTTAAAATTGGGGGGTTGAATAGGTTTTATTTTATTTTGTTTTGTTTTTGAAACAAGAGAGCAAGGCAGCATTTATCTGATCAAAAATACTAAAATCTGTAATTTTGTGAAATATTTAAACAATTTGAAAGAAGTGTTTTCTACTTGTATACATTTGTTTTATACACACACAATTGCAATATATGTACACACATCCTATTGTTGAATCCTCGCTAGTTCAAATGAATGTCACACACACTAAAAGCCTCAATCTTTAGGATTGAAAGTTCGTGATCAAGAACAAAAGAGCTCTGTTGATGCTGTGGCACAGGCTGCTTAGAATATGTTTTCCAGCCTGTGGACAAAACAAGAGAGCATAAATCCCTTGATGTAAACAAATTACATTGCCTGCATATAAACTTGTCCATTTATGTGCCTTGAATGATTACTATTACAAATTATGGAATGAATAGAATGAATACTAATTTGTATAAAAAAGCTAATATATATATATATATATATATATATATATATATATATATATATATATATATATATAATAGCACTGAAGCTGAACAGCTGGGAAACAAGCAGTGATTCATTGTGGATTCTTGCTTTTGATCCAATTTTGAACATTAGTTTCAATATGTCAACAACGTTTTATTCGACCCACGCGGCCAACATTAATATTTGTGGTATCAGAGAGATGGGTAAAGCCCACAGGGTATTCCCCTGGCCTGTTCAGTACCAGCGTCAGCACTGCTCAGTTCAGAGGCATGAAAGGAATGCTTTCCGATCCTGAGCTGGGGGATGCCGACCCACTTGCATTCCGGCATGGAGCTGCCAGAATGCTGGACATCAGTGATGGAAGATCTAAAGCATGCTACTTATTAATGCTGTCTGCTGTGTCAGTGCAAGATTAGATCACATTGAACTAGTTCTGGAAAACCAAACCTGACTTTCAGGAGCTAGCTTTACTATTAATGTGTATTGGGGATGATAGGATGGAATAGAAACTGTTAACACAGGGGTTTTATGCTTTTCTCTTCACTTACTCCTTGTATTAAACAAGGGCGTTGGCCCAACACAAAGCCTGTGTCTTTATGAGGGATTTGCATATCAGGTGGACCCCAACACAACACAAGTTAACAAATGAAACAGAGGTTTTAAAATGGCAGTTAATCCTTTTCAATGAAAACAACTGTGAAAAGATTAACAGCTTACAACAAATCAAAAACAGATAAAGCTATGTTTCCTAAGCTTGACAATATAGAATGCTTCCTCCAAAACAAACAAACAACAACAAAAATCAGTGCCTCTACTGAAAGTTTTTCTCACATAATATCATCATCATGTAAATGAACAGGCAAAATGCAAAACATTTTAGCAGAAAATGGTGTCGTGTGACTGTCACTTTAAGAGACCTCTTTTGAAAACATGAGAACCCTCTTTCCAAACTCTGGTAGTGTATGTATATCCTACTGTATATAAGTCCATGCAGCACTCAATAATTAGCTGCATTTAGGCGTCCTCAGCTGAATACTGTTTTACTACACTCTTATTTGTACAAATGTACAGTCTCTTTGTAATGAACTAGGAAAGCACTGCTCTCTTTACACATTCACTAGGAAGAGTGATTACAGAACACACATGCACACATACATTGGGGTAAATAGAGGGAGCAGCTGTGCTTTCACCTGTTCTATAGATAAGGTGATCTCTAATGCATTAAACAGAAGGCTACTCTGGTGGTCTCCAGTGTGACACACTGGCCTACATCCAGACTGAATCCAAATGTCACATTCTGACAAAACTGAATTTATTGATAGCAAAAACGTCAAGGTCTAATCAAAGTGTTAATATTAAATACACAATTAAGCAGATGAATACAGTAAAAAAACAAACAAAAAAAAACTTTAAAATGACAGCACTCAACTAAATAGTTTATTGTGACATAATAGATAATTAAATTTACCATGCTAATTCAGTGTGGTTAAAATATATGTATGTTTAAAGGTAGGCCTATCATTTATTATTTTGTTTGAAAAAAGTATTTCGCTGAGTCAAACATGTAGGTGTTCATCATAGATACTTTTCATTGCTAGCAAACAATAGGATGCATTCCATGTTTTTAATAGACTGTACAGGTAAATAGTCCACTGTATTAGTTTTTTATACTTTGTGTTTGTCTCGCATGATAGTTTTACTAGGCTACGCAAGATTGTGCATGCTGTAAATGATTCAGACTGAGGCCCTGTCCCAAATCGCACCCTAAACCCTTGCTGTCTTCCTCTGAGTCCGCACTTTCGTGACATAGTGCCGCTTTGTCTGATGGGTAGAAGTCTGCTGTGGAGCTCGCCCCAGTGCAGGCTCAACAGAAGTGTGGATTGAAGGTGCATAACGGCCACAAAGGGGGCGCTCATGAGCACACTTTTGAACGCTAAAATGACGACTGTCCCATTACACTGCAGGTCCCGTGGACTTAACAGACACATGCACATGGTGGCCATTGTAAGTCCGCAAGACCGAAAGTGCAGGTGAAGTGTTCCATTTGGGACAGGGCCTGAATCTCGAACCTATTTAGACTGTTTTGCTATATGCCTGTACCATGATGGTATGACAAATTCAGAGTTACGAACTAGTTTGAGTTGATAAAACCAAACCACTGAAATCCGGCATTGTTGGTAACGTTACTATGATGCTGATCATCAGCTTTCTTTGTCAACTCAGGCTTTGATCCTGAGTTTGTGGACCATGCACATGAATGTGTGAAATATCTGGCGAACAGCCAATCACGAGCCTTGGTTAAAGGTTTTGCTAAAGGTTAAGAGATTGAAGAATATGATGAATTTAAATCCTTTCACATTTACATGCAGTAATATCATCACTCCTGAAAACTCCCCCTCCCCGTGCATTTAATGTGTGACATCACTGGCAAACAGCCAATCACAAGCCTTGCAACACAAAGACCCAGCAAGATTCAAAACTAAAGGTTAAAGGTTTTGCTAAAGGTTGAGAGAATAAAGAATATGACAAATTATAACATCATATGAAAAATAAAAGAAGACAAATAAAATAAATTATTTTTTATCTATCTCTGCAGGCACAAGTGAAACTTGTTAAGTAAGCTTATACATGTGAAAATATATAGCACATATATATTTTTTTGTTTTTTATTGATACTACAGCTCGTTTATATTACATGATCTGTATACATTGATATTAATTTAAAAGAAATTATTTATAATAACTGTTAAACTAAAGTTGCTTGTGTGTAATGGATTGATAATAATATGAATCATATAACAATTATATAAATCATACAAAATAACTAATAATTATCATTTAGGCCAGACATTTTTAAGAATTCTTTAATTTTTTTTTTTTGTATTAGTGACCTTTGATTTGGAGCAGGAGAAATGGGGGGAGTGACTTTTTGTGTCTGTCATGTGTCACGTTGCTCACATCTGATCTGGTCCAAATTCAGTTTGAGATTTCTTACCCAGAACATAACCTGCCCCAGAGCAGATTAGCCGTGGAGTGTAAGTTCCTACGTCAATGAACACTGCTAAAAGCCAAACCATTTGTAGTACTAAAAAAAGTACCAGGTACTGTGCCCAATGGAAAAACCCCTTAAAAGTGAACTGTACCGAACCATACCATGCAGTGGAAAAGCGCCATTACATGGTACGTAAACCCAGGATTGGTGCAAACAAAACTGAAATTTACCTGGCTAGCCAGCTAATCCAGCTTCATGATACAGGCCCCTGGAGAGAGCAATCTGTTCTGTTAGCATTTCACTAGCATATTTGCTTCATCAGAAGCTGATTCAAATTATTTTGCAACTAGTTGAGCCGTAAAAATGTGTATTTATATGTTTATTATGTATGGCAGGTTTATCATTAGGCACAATATGCAATTTAAATTATTGTAATATAATTATAAAATGTAATATCAATATGCTTTTTTATTTTTTTGCTCATTATATGCCACTACAAGGTTTTTGGGACCATTTGATGACTATGGCATGACAAAAGAATGGCCTACATAAAGTTGTCTCCGCACATTACGCTGTATTAAACACTTACAAAATATGAGCTATGCATTGTCATTTGATTAAGACAGTTCAAATTAAACATTTTCATATAACAAAATTCTAAACAATTGTTATGCTTCCAGTTGTAATATATGGGTTTGTAAAAGCAGTTGCTTTGAGCTTTGCTCATTCTGTACACTGTGCTCTCTCTTTCTCTTCTTCGGGTGCCACAGCTGTCTGACTACCTTCACTGTCTCACACCCTGCTATTTCCAGGCAAGATCTCTTCTGTATGGTGTACCTCTGTTGTCTATGGTTGTGTTTGCTGTGTAAGCAGTGCACAGAGCCCTGAGGCCATTCAGAAGCATATGGGAGTGGGAGGAGTGGGAGGAGATGTGAAAGGGCAGATGTGAGGGGGAAAGAGTTTAATGCGTTTAGCTCTAAGGACCAAACACAGACAGTGTCTATCACCTGGTCTGTTTGATGTGGTTGATGCATAGACCAAAGAGCAATATTTCTTTAAAGTTTCGACTAGCCACAGAAGACAGTGAGGACAACGCCAAAGAAACTCGACCCAGAGATGATGGAAGGGAGCCACAGAAATGACTTCCTCCTTTAATGTGATAGACAATCCCTGCTAGGTTCTTCTGCAGCCTACAGATCATTTTGATAGTAGAAAATAACGTACTCTGGTTGTTCCTCTTTGGTTCCTTGCTTGTCTTTTTTAGACTAGCACAATATCTAAGATATTTTTCCTGCAACATCCTTACATAGTTTCTGGGTTAATTGATGAACCCTAACATTTACTTATTGTCATTTAGAGTACATTTAGAGCTGCAAATCCAGGAATCCTTGGTAAACAAGTCCCACCTAGACAAAGCTGGAAAAGGATTGTGCAAATGTTTTAATGGCTCCTAATTGGCTTGTAACAAGAACTCCACCTTTTGCAAATGTTGGTTCTTCAGTAATAACTCGGGTAATGTGTTTTAAACTCAAGTTGTAAGTCGACCATATTGGATTTAAATAAATAATGGGTGGGCCATATGCAGATTCATTTAACTCTAATCTAATATATTTATTCTAAATTAAGCAATTAAAGTGGAACAATCAATGCATGCCAGAACTGCAAACAGATTAAAAATCAAATTTTCTGTGAATTGCCTTTTTTCATTTCTGTTCAGACACGTTGTTTTGCAGGCTATTGCCATGCAAATATAAATAGTAATGCAATGTATAAGAGCCCCAGGCATATAGACACAAATGAAACACATTAATTAGAGATGTTTTTTAAGCTGACAGAATGAAAAGAGAAAAAAAATCTGTGATCTACTTTTGTGCTTGCAGGGATTTTAGCACAGAGTGACTACGCTTCTCTCTGCACACTCACAGTGATGAAGGGGAATTTGTCACGTAAGCTGAATTATCCAAAGCAGGCCAAATGTAGGTGACTGAGTATTTATACCAAGGGGATATTTTAGCCAGCTCTGCTTTATTTTTAGACAAAGCCATCTGAGCAACAATCACATGCCGTTGACACAGTCACACATATTGTTCAGAAACACAAGCATTTTGAAGCAAATCCACATGACGTCGATGTTGCCTTAAAAGGGAAGTTTCCAGATTTAGAGTTCAGTCTGCTCAACAACGTTAGGTGTGAATAGAATTTTAATGCTTGATAAATGCTGGAAATGTTCTGCTGTGGAACACATTGTTCTTGTGCATTACATTGAAATAAAGCAATATTTTCTGAAGCACTGATTTTATGTAATCAGTTGGGTCTTTTTTTTTCTTTTTGCAAACTGAGAAAATGCACCAACAAGAAATGTTTCATACAGCCATATAACGGTATTTTAGACTATTTTCCGATTTTTAGCAGTGAAAATAATAAATTAAGTGCCACCTTTGCCAAAAAGGGATGTTGTTCTTCATATTTTTTCTTGGTGGCTCATTTGTGGGCAATATTTCACAAATGAGTCATTTTATAAACTTTGTAAGTGTTTTCTTTAGTAGACAGTAGGATTTGTGTCTCTTACATGTGTGAGGATCAGACCATCATTCTTACTTTAATCTATATAGTCTCAGATTATCATTGGCTTGTTTTGTTAACACTCACATGTGATTGGACTCTCTATCGAGATCCCAATTCGTCAGTCACTGCTGATGAAATGTTTCCGTTTCCTCCTTCAGGGAATGAGGGTTACATACATAACAGAGATGTTACTTTATTTAGTGATATTATTCATACAGTATACAACTTAATGTAAATGATTGGTCTGTCTCCCATTATAATGTCTCTACAAGTGACAGTATTTACTCCTTGGCTAATTTTGCTTGTGCTGGGCCCTTAGTGATTGTTCATTTTGGATGCAAATAATCAGAACTTAAGTAATATGTTTTACTCTGTCGGTGTGCAACTCTTGTACATTGTGAAGTTTAGTACATGCATGAAGGAAACGGGTGAAAGTTTGTTGTAAGTGGATTAGGAAAGTTTATGGCTGTGTTGCAGCATACACACAAACTCTGCTTAACTGGAAACAGCTGAACATGTATTTGCACATAATGTGTTCAGAAAAGCTTGTGTTACAACCTATATACTCTGGATAGTCATTCACATACAGGCTTTTTTCAGAGTCAGAAACCACAAAGGCCATATCATAGACAGTTCAGCTGTCCTTGCTTTAGTCTTGCAGCAGCAATCACAACAGATGAGTGTAGAGTGGAGTTCATATCAGGTCACTCTCCTAAGTTTCCAAAGTACTCTCACATAGTGAAGACTTCCCTTTACAAACACATGCAGACAGCAAGCATGAAACGCCAATGACACCATACCGAATTAAGTAAGATGTTGCAAAGAAGACAGTTGATTTTGTATTTTTATTTTTACATTGCAAAGCTACAGAGGTTGCTTGCACTCTGCAACACTGATTCATTGGTATTTAATTTTGCAGCTCCTTTCCACTATTTTACCTTTAGATTACTTTTTCTGTAATCTACACCACTCTGTGATTTTTTTAAAGAAATTAATACTTTTATTCAGCAAAAATGTATTAAATCGATCAAAAGTGACATTTAAGTCATTTATAATATTTAAAATAAATGCGGTTCTTTCATTTTTATTCTTGAAAGAATCTTGGAAAAAAAATATTATTTTCACAAAAATATTAAGCATATTATATTAACACTGGATAATAAGAAATGATTTATATATATATATATATATATATATATATATATATATATATATATATATATCTCAGAAGAAAATCAGCATATTAGAATATATTTTACATTTTAAAGTCATTTTTATTGTCATTTTAATAATATTTCAATATATTACTGTTTTAAAAACAATAAAAAAAATCCTGCTGACCACAAACATTTTGAACTCTCACAGCGTTAATATAAAACAATATAATATAAAACTGTTAGATGCAAATAAGTAATTATTATCTTATAATCCATGCAAACACATGGATGCAATTCTATAATTTATTTCTGTTAACAAACATAAATTCATGCACTAAATAAATTCTTCTGTGCCAACTATATTCAATTGCGTTCAAAACAGCACAAAAAGATTTTGAGGAAACCTTAGGCACCTGGATTTCACAATTTAGGCTAGAGATTGTGTTGTTGATACTGGGGCTGTACACAGCAAACTAGGGCTGCAAGAAAAACTGTCCGGCCCACATTGATCAGAGGATGCAACCATTTTTGTTATGTCCGCTGAAATGACAAAAGAACAGATAGAAAAGATAGAATAGGTTATGTGTAAGTAGGTCAATACACAGCCGCTGGAGTACATAACCTGGTACCAATGACCTCTTTCCACATTGTGCTGTGTAAGAAGTGGCCCACTTTTAGCGACAGTGTGCTAGTCACATGTTAAGAAGACTAGGTTATGAGGAGAGAATGAAGAATGGAAGATGTACAAAGCGAGAGAATGAAATAGGAAACGTGTTTCATTCACATCCACATCGGATTTGAATTCACATTCACAAAGATTTTAAAGGTGACGCGGTTAAATGTGCTGACAGATTTTCAGGGTTTACATGTTTTCTATTTTGTTCTTAAGGATAAAAAGCTCATGCATAGCATCTTTTGTAACTCTTTTTGATGACTTGAAATTAATTGCAATTTGTCTTTACAAAGACAAGGCCTCAAAAGCACTTTAATTTAATTTTTTGGTGACCTATTGCAGAGCCCCACACATGACACACTGAAAAAAATATAAGATATGCTGACCAAACAATTTGTGTATGGCATAAGGATAAGCAATTTCTTTCAAAAACATTATATATACAGTGCTCTCCATAAGTATTGGAACAATAAAGACAAAATTGCTCTGTTTGCTGTGGAGTCAAGAAATCTGTAAATATGATAAAAACATGAATATGAGACAAAACTACAAATTGACACATTTTATTATTAGCTGTTTTAACACGTTTTACCAAATAAAAAACACAACCCTTTTAGAGTTCATCCCACTATTTGATGCGAGCTTAAGTATTGGGACAGTTGACCTTAAGGCAGATGCAAAAGATCAAAAGTTATTATTTAGTTGCAGATCACTTGGGCTCTTGGTCTCACCCTTCGAGATACTTTTCCCAAGCCTTTAATGCAGCCGATTTCAGGTTTTTTTTTTTTGTTTGTTTGTTTTTTTTTTATCTGGAGATTGGTTTGGGCAATCTAAGACTTTCCATTTCTTTGCCCTGATAAAGTCCTTGACTGAACTGAACTGGCAGGGTGTTTTGGGTCATTGTCCTGATCCAATATGAAGTGCTTTCTGATGAGTCTGGAGGCATTTTCTTGAATTCACATTTTGGTAGCCAAGATGGTTTTGTACCCTTCCAAATCCATTCTGCTATTGTCATCATACATTAAGTCATCATTAAAATTAAGAAGTCCTGTTCCAGAGAGATCAATGCATGCCCATGCCATGACACTACCTCCACCAAGCTTTACAGATGAGCTTGTATGCTTAGGATCATTTGCAGTCCCCCTTTTCTCTACACTTTTGCTTTCCCATCCCTTAGATAAAAGTTAATCTTTGTCTCATCGGTCTATAAACACAGTTCTAAAACTCTGCTTGCTCACCTTTGTGCTTTTTTGCAAACTCTAAATTTGCCTTTCTATTTTTGGTGCTGGTCAGAGGTTTGCATCTTGCTATAGCTTCTGCAACTTTTTGTCAAAGTCTCCTACAGACAGTAGATTGTCAGAGCATCACTCCAGCTTTCTGGAGGTTGTTGGTGACTTTACAGACACGTATTTTATGGGTTATTACGGAACAACTAAATTTTATTGTTTAATTTTACTGTATCTATGATTATGTAAGCCTGTGTACAACTGTAACCAGTGTTAGTTGTCAAGGAAAATCGGAATACACTGCAACTCTGTCCAGAGTTTTGCTATCTAAACCTATATAAAAAAAACACCAAAGTCAGCTGAAAATACTACACGGAAAATGGAAGGAAATAAGGGAGATGACCTAGATAGATGTTTTTTTTTTGTTTTTGTTTTTTGTACAGTTGCATAAAATGATGAAAGTAATTTCATTGTTTAGTATTATGCAAGTAATGAAATGACAGAAATTAGCAAGTTAAAATGTCTGCCTAAAACTAGATGTTTTTATGCATGTGCATGAAATTAATTTGCCTACTTTCGCAAACTTAACAGAACAAAGAGCTAAAATATTGGTCCCTGAAATTAAAAGTGACTTATTTCATCATGCCAGTTTGTATAGAAATACTTCCCATTGAAGTGTTTCTCTGGATATTGCATGAAAAAAACTATTCCATGACCTTGATGTGTACTCAAAGATGCCAAAACAAGAACCCTCGTTTTCAAAGCATGTTCTTGCAGTTGCTAGGCATCTATTGTATAGAGCTGTAGATTTGTTTCAGTAGTGCTGGCTCATGTCCTCGGTAGGATCTGAGGGAACAGGTGTAGGCCTCATCTCAGCCTCATTGAAGTAACTGCCTGTGGACCACAGAAACACACTCCTACTGGCTGTCAGGGAGATGAAACCAAACATCTACTATTTCAAAGGATTAAAGTGCTCGAAAGGCACACTTACTCACACAAAGGGGACTACAGGGAATTCTGGGGCATTATTTTAAAGATGACTCTTTAATGGGCACAGCTGTCTCTGTCTACTCCTGATAAACCAGTGGAAGACATTTGTGTGAGGCATTCTGTTCTCGTCACAGCTGTGCAGCTGCAGCGTGCCGCACGCAAGGCATTCCAGGAATGGTTGGAATATCTACTGGTTTTATTCTGGGGCCTTGAGTCAATCTAAGTGACCAGAGATTTAGAAACAAAACATTTGTTATAATTCATCACTGGATGATCTGCAAGAACATGATGTCATGCAAGCTTCTACTGCAGCTATTTATCTGACATATGATGAACCTTTCCAGATAATAAATTCAATATTAGATGTTATGTTCGTGTTTCATTTTAGAGGCCATTGTGTTATAATTTGGAGTACACCAATGGGGTGAGATTAACATATGTTTGATGAAGCTAAGCTGCAATCGCATTATCTAGATCTGTTAGTTGAAATTTTTAGTTGAAGATTTTTTTTTTTAAACAATATTTTGCTAGGTAAAAGTTTTTTGTTTGTTTGTTTCTTTGTTTTTTATGTCAATTAGGAGTTTTTAATTCATAAATATAATTATGTTTTTGGAGAGTTGCACCACATGACATTTTACAACCTGAACTAACCTTGACATAAAAAGAGCAAATGTTCTGATATATTAAGAGACTTATTGACATTTACGCAGCATCCTGTGTGTCTGCAGGAGTTCCTCTCTATGGTATCGGTTCCTGTTTTATGTCTTTGCAGGTTGGTTGGACCAAATGACCAAATAAGTTAAAAGTGGCAGACAAAGGTTGTTCAAATGAAGCAGCTATAAAAAAATGAAGATATATATATATATATATATATATATATATATATATATATATATATATATATATATATATAAGATTATCTCAAACAACTTGTTAATATTTTCTTTTAATTTTTTCCCCTTTTTTATTGTGCTATTAGGACAGTTTTATCAGGCTGTAATTTTTTACTTTTTTATCCCTCCAAAAATATCAAAATAACTTTTTGCACAAAAACTCTTGCTCATTACAGAATATGTAATATGTTTACACATGCAACAAATTACAAAAGACTTCTAATTCAAATAAATAAATAGCACAGAAATCAGCATCATGTCATTGAAAATGAAAATTTGCATTGACTTTTAAAGTGCATGTAAACATATTTAAAGCAGTAAAGCAAAATATTATTAAATGCATTTACTGTCAACTTTACCTATAATCACAAAGTCAGTGTCCCTGGCATGACTCAATTCTAAAAATACACTGTATTTTGGTCCCATCATGTGGTCAGTAGAATTCTGGAATGGACTGCTGAACGCTGATGAGGATTATGGGAGTTTCCTATTGCTCTGGTCACTACTTTTTCACATGCAGGTTACAGACAGGTTTAGTGTAATGAGATAAAGGGCTATTTTTAGGACCCATATATCTGTTTAAGGGACAGACCAGGCTATTTTAAGTAAATCATTGGCTTGTGATTTCTATCTTTAGGTCATTCAGTTTCCAAATGCGGGATCATTCAAGCCCGAAATATTTGTTCATGTCCCAAGTAAACACTAGGGTGTTTATTTTAGCATCAAAGCGAGAAACAACCATATGGTCAGTGTTCATAAGCTGCCCTGAGGGAAACCGTCTTTTGAAGTAGCTTGCATTTTTTCTACAGACTTCATGTGAAGAGCAAAGTATTTTTCTATCATCTTCATATTTTACTTGTTTGTTTGGTGCATTGCAAGCAATTTTTTAAATAAACCTATGATAATACACATCACAACGACAAAATATTTGGTATTTTACAAACATTCCCATTCTCTGTGAGTTTTGCAGCTCTAGCTGCATTTTGCTGATCTGGGAGGAAGCTCTGCATGATCTCTAGAAAACAGTTGAGCTCTGCTGGAGATGGTGCTGTGGTTAGGATGAGTCTGAAGGGGAAGCCCATCATACTAATTGCAGTCACAGCTGAACCTGTCATATCGCACTTTTGATGCTGACATACTTAAATGTCAGCTGAACTATTTTTTCAACACATGAGCAAATTCCACAAACCTCACAAACCCTGATAGATATCAAGAAGGAGCTCTGAATATGAATAACTACACCATAATCAGCAATAAAGTACCTAACAGTGCAAATAACCGATAAAAAGATAGTGATACCTGCCATAGCTCTGCAGGCCATGCATGATTTGAGGTCAGGTTGAGGACAGGGAAGCGATCTAGGTTGCTAATACAAAAGTTGCAGGTTAAATCCCACATAGCACTTATCCTCATATTACTCCAGGGAGGCTGTCCATGCAAGTATCAGTTACTTGGGATAAAAGTGCATGCTAAATGCAGTTGCAGTTTCAATTAATGGTAAACAGTTGCTAATTTTACATTTTAGTTTAATTCATCTTTCTCTCAGAAACAAACGGGGAAAAGCTGTCACCAAGGCAGTACCCTATAAGGTTTAAAAGCTAAAATATATATTTTTGTAACTTAATTACTCCTAAATTGCACATATCAGTACCTTTTAAAAGGGTACCGCCTCAGTAATAGTTTTGCATCTTTTTTTCTAATTTTCTATGACAATAAATTGTATCCCACCTACTAATATTATTACTCTATGTAAACCTGGACCACAAAACCAGTCATAAGGATCAACTGAGATTTATACATCATACAGCTGAAAGAAAAAAATAGCTTTCCATTGATGTTTCTTAGGGATACATTGGGATACAACTATTTGAAAATCTGGAATCTGAAAGTGCAAAAAAAAATCTAAATATTGAAACAATTGCCTTTAAAGTTGACCAAATGATGTTCTCAGCCATGCATATTATTAATCCAAAATTTAGTTGTGATATATTTATGGTAGAAAATTTAGAAAATATATTCATGGAACATGATCTTTACTTAATATCCTAATAATTCTTGGCATAAAAGGAAAATGGATCATTTTGATCCATACAATGTATTGTTGGCTATTGCTACAAATATACCCTTGCTACTTATGACTGGTTTTGTGGTCCAAGTTCACATATATGTTCTTTTACAATGTTGCTGTAATTTATGATAAATCTTAAATAGCAGATTTAAGGTCATAGGAACCAGATTAAAGGGATAATTCACCCAAAAAGGAAAATTCTGTCATTAATTACTCACCCTAACGTTGTTCCAAACCCGTTAGGCTTTAGTTAATCTTCCAAATGCAAATTAAGATATTTTTTATAAAATATGAGAGCTTTCTGACCCTGGATATACAGCAACAGAACTGACACATTCTAGGCCCAGAATGGAAGTAAGGACATGACTGATACGGAAGAGAAGAAATTGAATAAAGGTGTTATTTTTGTTTTCTTTGCACACAGTTGTAGTCTCGTAGCCTCATAAAATTAAAGTTGAACCACTGGTGTCCCATGGACTATTTTATCCATGTCCTTACAACCTTTCTGGGCCTTGAATGTGGTAGATACATTGCTGTCTATGCAGGTTCAGAAAGCTCTCAGATTGGATCAAAAATATCCTAATTTGTGTTCTTAAGATGAATGAAGGTCATGCGGGTTTGAAACGACATGAAGGTGAGTAATTAAGGACAGAATTTTCATTTTTCAGTGAACAATTCTTTTAATAATTTTCACTATTAGCAGTGACACATGCCCTTAAGGGGGTTGGGTAGGAGTGAAATTAGGAGAGGACTGACTGGCCTTGTTGTCAAACTCCAAGGACCTTGTGGCTCAGACAGGCTCCTACTTAGTGAAAAAGAAGGCCTTTGCTCTTATTAACAAAGATTTAATTTCATTAAGTGCAGCAGATGCCTAGATGGCAGTGTGAGCAACAAGCTCCTTTGAAAAGTTCTGCTGTGGCCAACAGATGTCTGTGCCCGCAGCATTGCAAATAGGTCATATGTCCCCATTCCACTGGGTCCAAAGGGCACTTGATTTTTTTTTTTGCATGCACATACTTCTCTGTTCTATTCACAAGCAAACTTGTTGCTTATTAGCGTGCATATTACTAGCATATTGGCTGTTTATTAGTACTTAACAAAGCACATATTAATGCCTTATTCTGCATGACCATATTAAAGATTCTTTAACCCTAAACCTAACCACTATAACAACTGCCTTACTATCAATAAGCAGCAAATTAGGAGTTTACTGAGGGAAGATGCAGAAAAAGGGGGGAAAAAACCTGCTTGAATGCATCGACAAAAATAAAGCACACATTTCTGGTGCTGCATCCTTCCAGATTTTAGTAAAGGTCTGCAAAAATGATTACTGATAACCCCATTACAGAAATGTGCATAAAATCACACTATAAGGTGACATTTAGCTGCCTTGCATGCAAAACATCAAATGTAATAGAGCGTGGTGATCATTCATCGACATACAGGGCAAACATTTCAAGAGTTTGCTGAACTTTATCTCACCATTACATCTCACCACTCTTGATGTACACTGATAATAACAAGAAATGTTTATTAAGCACCAAATCAGCTATATGGAAATGATTTCTGAAGGATAATTTTACATTGAAGATTGGAGTAATAGATTAGTAATTGTTTTTCAGTCCCAATGCTAATAAAATATACAGAGTTACAGCAAAAACAGAAGTTCAAAGATAAAATTCTAGTTTTATCTGCTTTTTTCTCTATAGCATAAGGTCTGTAAGATACTTTTTTTCACAAACATTAAAAACTCTTACCAACCACACACTTTTGAATAATGATGTAACTTGTTTAGGGAGTCATGTTTGAGAGATAAAATTACCTTATCATGTAAAATTATAGTGAACATTAGTGAACATTTGCAACATGGATACGCATTAAGATATTGGGTCATTGGGTGCACACTGCAGTGAGATCTAGGACATAACATCACTGCAGTATTCACTTGTGGAAAGGTATTATAGGGATTACTCCTCTCACAACATATCTCTTACATTAAGAGTTAGGTCATCACATTTCTTTGAGAGGTCAGTTCTCTTTACATAAACTTGTTTTATTCAGAATGGCTAGAATGTACTATTATTTCCAATGTTAATTTAAAGAAAATGACCATGTTGTACTTTTGCATTTTTAAATTATAACTTTTTTTTTTTTTTTATCTTGCTCCAGGTACAAAGAAATCACTAACTGCTCATATACTTATCAATGTGACAACTGATTTTGCAATTGCTTTGATTTTCATTGTATTTTATTTTACTTTATATATGCATTATTTTAGTAGTTGTGCACATATAAATTTAATGTAATAAATTTATAAGGTCATGTAAATGTCAGCTACAAATTTGTTTTCTGTACCTAAACCACAAGTCTGTGTGGTCTAACCAAAACCTTTACACATCAATGAGTCATCAGACATGACAGTATGCAATTTTAACGGGTGATGTTTGCCATCCGCACCACCAGCCCCGATCATGTACAGTATGACAGTCAAGTCTTCCAGCATGCAGGCACACTTTCTTTGTGCTATGGGATCTAATAAAACAATGCTGAACTGGTGGAAGTTGGAAGGATTTTTAGGTGTATAGTTGCAAAGTGCATCTATTTTTATCAAATGCACAAGCTGCTGTATTGACAATGCTGGATATCCTTCAAATATTATTGTGCATCACTAATAGTGCAAAAGCAAGAGCAGATCAGTTGGCGGCACCTGGGAGAGATGTACTTTTGGGACTTTATAATGACTCATCAGAGTGAAATGTGTTAGCAGTATAAGAGCAGCACAAGGCCTGATCATATTACCTTGCTCTAAGTAATTCCAGTGCATCAGTTGTAAAGGTAGAGTGCTGTATCATAGCTGAACTGATCAAGTAGCGAGCAAAGAGATTCAGTTTGTCAGATCAGAAGACTTGTTATTCAGTTAAAAGAAATACTTTATTTTCAGTTCAGCCCTTACTCACTGTTTGTGAATTTAATACATATGATTACAAATGGGGTTTAAAAGTCACTTCATATTCAGTAAAATTATCGGTTTGACTGCACTGACAGTACTGGATAATAACAAAACCTTAACTAAATTAAGCTGCATAATTACAGTTATATCATATCAACTGTCGGAATATTTTAGCATGGCAATGAATATGACAATGTTAACGTATTTGGTCTTGACGGAATAGATCTACTACGCTGCTGAATTGCCGCCGATGTTGGTTATTGCTGTTGTTGTGGATTATTGCTGCTACCGCTGCTGCTTCAGAGCATTTACCTTTTTTAAGCCATTTAAATGTAAAGCAGCAAGCTGCGCATGCAACATGAACCAATCAGCTTGTGCTAAGTAGTTTAACACTGTGAATATCATCAGTTTGCATTAAAGAACCATCAGCCTGTGCCATCTAAAGTTTCATGACAGAAATTGTATCTTCTGTAAAACTATTATATAGCTGAATCAAATTTGTTCATAATTGATTAACTGTTCAACATTGACACTGTTGCTCAGTAGTGGTGGACTGATATTTCGCCAAGGCCGATATATCGGATGATAATGGCAATTTTTCAGATATCGGCCGATAAGTTTTTCTGCTTAGCCGATGTGTTCGACTTTTATTTTGAAATAAAATAAAAAACTGTCTAATAATCCAATAGAATGTTTAAACAAAGGAATTAATGTATACAGAAAGTATTATAACCATTGTATATATATTATTTTTTAATAGAAAGACAAACATTAAAATACCTTGTTGCCGTCAGCATTAAGCAAATTTCTTAAATATTAATACTAATAAAATAAAATTATATTGGCTCTCGCTCTGCTTTTCAAGATGTCAGTAACTCACTGAAACACTGAATGAAAGCACTTTCTTTATAGCTGCTTATAGCCGAATTGAGCTATTATTGAACTAAACTGAATCAACACTGAAGTGACTTGATCTGAATAATGACATTGTCACTGCTTTATAGTTTAACTGAATTTGATTCATAATTAGTGAATTTCACAACATTCATTTTTTAATGAACTAAACTGAATTAACATTGAATTAACAATAACTTTTTAGAGCTGCTTTATTGTTGAAATGGTATTCATTTCCTATTTGAAAAACTTAACATTAAATTTAATACAGTTATTTTCTTGTTTATTACTGTGAAACAACTGTATTGTCTATAGTGCATAAAGCATAAAATTATTTTATTTGACATGCATACAATGTTAGTATGGAATTACTTCTTGGAAAAAGTGCAGTAAAATGAAAAGAAAAGGGCAGGACCTTGTTCTTCCCAGTGTCCCAATGAATTAATAAAGTTATAAAAGAAATGTTATTTTACTTTTTTATCTTTAATGTGGAAAATTAAATGAATTTTGATTTAATTTTAGTGTTTTAATCAATCTATCTATTGATTCTAATCCATTGTTTACTTTACCTTGTTTTAATGATAGATAGCAGGCATTCATTACAGGATGTATCAGGATGCTTTCAATAGTTTGTTCCTGCACAACTGGAGGCTGCAGATTCAGGACCGCAGATCTAGGTTGGTTTAGTTTGCAGTCACGTTACTTTGTATATAGCATCAATATATTAATCTCAGTAGTATTTGTTTTTAAATGTGATTTTTAATTCAAAATGCAGCAGAGGTTAATTACTAAGTGTGCTTTGAGTCACAATTTTAAATTTAAACATGAATTTACACAAAATATAAATGAAATATAAATTTTGTAAAATTGATGTATTAACCTCCTTAAGGTGAATTAGCTCATTATCAGGTAAGTTAAAGTTGGAATCAGCGTATGGAGTCACTAAATTACAGCCGATATTTAAAAAGTTGTTGAGAGGCAAGACAAGACAAGAATGATTCAAGAATGTTTATTTATATATATATAAAAAAAAAAAAAATATATATATATATATATATATATATATACACACATATGTTATTTTTCACAACAGCACCAAAGTGAACCCCTTTTCCATCAGTTGCTGCATGGATAGAATGGCTGTAGGCTTCAATTCTAGAGAAAGAGAGAGACAGAGACAGAGAAAGATAAATAAGAAATATTTGTTTAACATATTCAACTGGAATATTATATATATATATCTCTTCAATTCGGGCAGGGATCTCCCTTTTTGGATTGTTATATGTATCTTGAAAAAGAGAGAGCCTACTTGTTTGAGTATTTTGAGATCATGAAAATATCCCTTGTGCATTTTTTAATCATCTGTCCTACAATGAGCCTAACCAAATCCATAAAATCACTTCATATTGGCCATGCAGAACATGACAGAAACTAACACATGATATCATTGGACTGTATGTGGAGTAGACCTGCAGATTAGGCCAAATTGTAACAAGCTATTAAAATTGCAAAACAATGCCAAAACAACAGGCTATCACATACTGCAACTAGGCAGTCAGTGCAGTTTAATTATGAAAGATATTTTATACATAAATATGGTCAAACAACGACTATAAGCCAGTATTCACACTACATTAAGCTGCAGGTAAATCTTACAAACCTTACATCAAACATGCTCTTGTCATCTGATAAGTTTAATTAATGTGCAGGTTAGATTCACTTATAATACTTTGTCATTAAAACTAAACAAGGATTTATGAAATCATTGGCCACGAATTGATGTCGTAGAAATTAATAAAACTAGCTCATAAATTCTTAATTTGGTGGGAATTAATTATTAGTTCATAGTTAGCAGTTCTCACTATGTAAACTTCACACTGTTTAAACGTTATAAAATAAAACTTAATTAAATATCGGTACTCACTGTCTGATTGCTGTCCATGTCGTCCATCTTTAATTAGTGTTGATCCAGTACGGTAGGTGGTGCTGTCACAAAAAAAAAAATCATTTTGTGCATTTTTGACAACCACATATATGGTTTGAGTGACCTAACCACAAGGGAATCTAGACACACAGTAATTGTTTCACAGAAAACCTGTGAAATAATCAGTTGTTGTTGCACATATAACTCATGTGCTTTTATCCAGTCATTGACCTGTACTTTTGAGTAACACAATGGATGTTTTCACAGAGCAGCTAATAGGCTGGCAGGCTTGACCTGCCCTAAGAGCTGACAGATCAGTGGTCAAAGTCAGTGGAGGGTTAATGAGTAGGTTGAGGTTAAGTTTAGGGTTGCTCTAAGGATTTGATCAATCTGCCCCTTGAACACCTCATGCCATAAAGAGCTAATGCATCTATTAGCCCTTAGCCAAAGGGGTTATTTGACCTGACCTTGTTGATGTAGATATCTTAAAAAAGGCCTGAAGACATATTTAGAGAAAAAAGACATTTTTGCAATGATCAAAGAATAAGATAACATAATACTATTTTAGAAAAACTCAGAGTTTCCTTGAAAATAACACTTTAGTCCTGAAGAACATGAAAGAATGACTCAGAGACACTAAACCTGTATGTTAACGAGAGGTGTGAGCATGTGTATGTTGAGGAAGGAAGGAGTCTTTTTGGTGACAGGGTTCCCCTTAACATTATGGTTTCCTGTGTGTAAACGAGCAGATTTCTATAACACATTTTCCAGGAAAATGCAAATGCCTGTTAAATTCTCGTTTCTCACTGTGATCAGAAATGGCCCTGAGCTGAGAAATGAATCCACTATGGCCTGGGAAACCATGCAGCGATCAATATCTATTAGGGAATGGAGAAGTACAAGCATTATCATCCCATTTCCCTGTAACAGTAAACGGCTGTAGGCCATGCTTTAAGATCCTAATACAAGAACAAGATTAATGCAGTCATTATCACTTGATATTTTTTAATTTGCAGAATGCAAATAAATGTATTCACATTATCCAATCTGATGATCTTAGCAGACATGAATATGGGAACAGTCATAAAATATATCATCAAAGATGCTTAAAATATATTTTTGGTTATTAGCAAAATCTATTTTTATCACTGTCCAAATTTATAGTCCGAGCTAAATGGGAACAAGTGACAAAAGGCAGACACTTTTTCTCACAAAATCAATGAAAATGGTGGTAAGTAGGCATAATTATGATCATTAAAAAGATGATGTTCTCTCTGTTCTTTCAGAAGATTTGTCCTTCAGCGCTTCTCTCAGAAACAAAGCATGTTATTTTTATTTTTACGCTTATTGAAATTAGGTATATCTGCACAACGGAAAGGACATGATGTGCTTTTACTTTCTGCTTTTATTCTATATGTGTTTTGCAGGTTGTTTACATGTACAGAACTGTACTGTTATGGTCAAAATGTCATTATACATACTTTAGGTCATACATTGCGTCATTATCTGTGGTAAATATAAGGGATTACTGATGCTAATGTAATGATGTTTACCACTGACTCAAATCATGGGGTTCCCTTATAGACAATACAATACAGCTCCATAGTGACAAAATCCAACACTGGCACAAGGACTCCTTCTCAAATAGCCATGTGCATTAAGGGAGCAAAGTCACGCTGCACTCTTTTTTTCTCTTTAATGGTGACTCAACAGACAGTCAGCAGACTATTTGGATGTTTTAAAGAAGCAAAAATGTTGCAACATGCAGTTGTCATATGCATCACTATTTGTTTATATGCATTGCTATGGTTGTGGTGATAAAGTCAATGCATAAAATATCTGTAGAGTCACTGCTGATTTCTCCTAAACAGAATTCAGTAAACAAAGGACAGCGTGGTTGTTGACTCTGAGTCATCCTTGCTCCTACACAGGATAGAGGGTGGGGAAAGTACCCATCTTAGGGGATTCAAAGGACTATAACCTGTTGACCAAGCAGGGATCAAGTTGACATCTTTTGATTTACCCATGCAGAACTAAATCTATATAAAGCAGGGGGCTTTTTTAGGGGGATAAAGAATGGAACAGGGCCTCCCATTAAATACTGTGTAAAATTTATTGTTGCATTTGAAACCTCTAATGTGTAAAGAACCATGTCATGCTTGCAGAATTTATGATGCTTGCATTGAAAAGTAGTTAAAGTAATTATTGATGTACATTACTGATTTTACTTAATCCAGTAAGACCAAATAAAACTATATACTGCCTTGCGCACACAAATCATTTGTCAGATAAAAGTTACAAATGCTGTCACTGGGATGGTGTCCTTTTAAAAGATACATATTTGTACCCCTAAAGGATTGGATTTTAGAACCTCAAATGTACATATTTATACCTAAAGTGTGCATATTGGTACCTTTTGAAAGTGTACAGTCCCAGTGACAGGAGTTTCAAACCTCCCACAAACTCCCACTGAAGGCCTTTTGTACTTAAAGTCAACAGTCATAACATGGGACTCTCACAAAGGAAATGCATTTGTATATATATTAAGAAGCATATTTAAATTAGTCTACTGGTGTATTTGTGCATTACTGGCCCATATCAGCCCAGCCTTCCCACAAGCTGTCCCAGAGGAGCTGCTTTATCGCAGCCCTCCCCAGTATTTTTAAGAATTTATGCAAGTTGTCTGTGGTACAAGGGAAGTTATCGACTTAAACATTAAGAGAAAGCATGTGAATTGCTGGAAATTATATTGGCCTTGTGAAATGACGATTTGAGATGCACAACGTGTTCCTTTTATTTAAAAAAATAAATAAAATAAATATATTGCACTTTCACAAGAAAAGTTAAAAGCATTTGTCAGATTTTGCTGTCTTGAATTGGAAATAGATTTGCAAATAGTAATGCATTACTTTACAATAAATTATAATTATTTTACTATTTTGGTTTCTTTATTTCCTCGAATTATTACCTTAATTCTATTTGAATTATGAAACAAAAAAACAAAAAGAATATATATATATATTTTTTTACATGTATTATTATTATTATTATTATTATTATTATTATTATACATTATAGGCCTACAACAATGTATAGAAAGGGTTATGCTTTAGAATATCCAATATATTAAGAGAATTTTTTTTTGCTTGCATGATTTTATTCAGTGTCAGATTTTGCAATGTGTCTGCATAATTTGCATGATATTTTCCCCTCACTTAAAGACTAACAAAAGAAAAAATCTTGCATTGGAATAAAACATTTAATACAGCAGTGTAACCCAGAAGCACTGTAGCACTGATATGACTCTTTTGTCACCAAAGTTGTGGGATGACTTGTGCTTTAGCCATGCTTACAGCACCTGGCGATCATGTGGGCTGGGATGTGTTTGGGCATGTGGTGCTTACAAAGACAACAGCAGCTTATCTCCCCCTTACAGCAGATGAATCATTTATGACTCATTCTGACTCATACCGAGAGTGTCTGTCTACCACCCTCTACTGGGCGTAGAGAGAAGCAGCATATGGATTGATAAAAGAAGCAAATATTTGAAAGTGTTTTTGTCTCTTATTTTTCAGCATGTGATTCTGTTATCTCTCAGCATATCATAAACTTAAAATACAGTATTATCTTGTTAGGTGAATGCATTGTCTATTCATTGCATGAAGCATGGGAATGTGGTGCCATCTAGTGAAAAACCTGTCATATGCAACTCTGCAAAAAAACTAGGACATGATTTATATGTATGCATTTTAATTATGCATGAAATTGGTTTGCATATGAGCAGGTTATCAAAGACATTGGGAGTTTCAGCTGTGCCAAATAATTTCACTGGAAGGCAAGTTACAGTACAGATGAAGATGAAGCCTTCCCGTTTATGTGGAGTTCTTCCTGAAGGCTGGCATATCAGTTCGCCATCCACATGCTTTCCCAGCAGCCCCCATTTATCACCCTGCCCACAGTCTGAAGTGCCTGGATGTTCTCTCAGCTTCCTGTTTCCCGGCAACAAGCATCTCAGTTCTGAGCCTCCACCTTTCTGCCTCCAGGAACTTTTTTTTTTTTTCATCTCCAACTCAAGACATGTTGCATAATAAAATATGCTGATATTCATGTTTTTACTAATTACAAATATTTATCATTTTTACAAAACAAATTTATTACCAAAATGTAATTGCATTGCTACATGCCTTAATAGGACTTTTATTGGATCATGTCAATAGTTTAAGACATTGATCCAGACATCAAGTAGGCTACTTAAAAGAGACAATTGGACAATCCAAAACTATGGAGAGAACTGAGGGGAAAAAATGCATAGGGGTGAATATTTGGTGTCATGCATAGTATGTGAGACTTATAAACTTTTAATGTATATTTGTGATAGGCCTAACAAAGTCTAGAAAGGGTTCACCTTCAAAATATCCCAATGGGTATGTGGAACGTTTTTGCTTGCTTTCATAGAAATACAATAAAAATCTAGCTAAATGAAAACAGGCTTTAGGTGCAATATGCCGCTTTTAATCGATGTAAGGAGGAGGTCATCTGTGTTTTGAGAAAAGACACATTAATTAGTCTGTTACGTGCATTTCATGAATTCAACTGCATTTTCCAGTTTAAATGTAGGTCTAGATTTATCCCAATCAATAAATATGCACATATTTACAGAGATCAGTAATAATGTTATAAAAACGTATGCTGGTTGTGCAAACGTTGTTTTTTCTGCGATCACGTGACTGGAAACCTGACAGCAATGATGACGCATGCGTCGATAAATAAAAATGACGGCTGATGAAATCTCGTGTGCTTAGTTATATTAACCAGCAGATGTCGCTGAAGTATTTCTTAAGCTGTTATTTTTACACAGCTGTCGTGCTGCTTATTAGAGAAATGTATTTCACGCCACTTGTCCAGCTGTTAGAGCTTAATAGGTTTGTGTGCTTGGTGTTGCACTGTAGATAAATCGTTAAGACACACTTGTTTCACTTAAAGATCTTTAAAAGGCGACATTATATGCCTTTATATAGCCTATAGGAAAAGAGTTTTTTGTGATGTCATAGGTTGGAAGATTCTGCAGGCCCAGGGGACACATGTCATTTTTTTTTTTTTTTTATGTAGGTTCCGAGGAGCCAGGACTCAAAGTCATGATCATTCACCTTGTCATTTAGCCTATATGTACTTAAATCCTGACCTTATTATATCAGTGACAGTCAACAAAGGGGTAATTATCTTTAGCATGCTTATAGCTTACCTTGACATACACTTTACACTTAGTAAAGGCTGCAGTCAGCCATAAAAAAAAAAGAAAAAAAAGTTAATCAATGAAAAAAAGAACAGTTCGAACTATCTATATTTTAAATAATAATAATAATCTCTTGTAAGATGCAGTGACACAGCTTCTACTTTTCTGTTGCTATTATTATTGTTATGTAGAATTATCAGTCAAATGCATGAACTTTTGGGTGTTTCGTTTATTGACCATAGTACAGAAATAAAGCAACACTTGTCAACAGAACACAACAGGTAATGAGCAGTGTAAAGAAATAAATAATGGCATAAAAAATGACAACAGAAAAAAACACAGTAACACTGAATATCTTTAAAATTGCTGTAAGGTTTGTTGTGTGCATGCTGTTGATTACATTATCTAAAACGGTCTGTTTATAAATATGCTTTCCATCAGCAATTTATTAAAGTGCTATATCTAACACAATATCGCGTAAATGGTGTTATACACCATTGCTTAAATATTTTTCTAATTTTATATTTTTCTATTGAAATATTACATTTCAAATATAGGCATCTAAGTTTTGTCAGCCATTATAAATGATTAAAGCATACTTTATATACAGGTTTATCATTTTAACACAATATTTCAGAAAATGTTTCAGTTGAAATACCTTGAGACCATCAGAACTTTACAATACCTTGAAAAAAAATAAAAACACTCAAATAATACAGAAAATTATCTTTCAAGTCAGATGAATAAATAAGTAAGTAACCTTATTTGTATGTAATGAAAATGTGCATAACTCAAAGACAAATGTTTTCTTGTCATGGAAAGTTAAAAGTTACATTTCAGCCGATTTAACCATGTGAATAGATATAGTACTGAATACAATAAAGAAAGCAGTTGCCATGTATAATACATTGAAATCTTCCAAGCAGTTTATTTGACTTTGTCTATAAAAATGTACCTGACATATGCTTTTGTCTGCCATACTGATCATCATCTGTGACTATAATTTATTGTAAAGAACTGACAAACCATTGCAAAATTTAAAGTGAATTTGCATTTTCCTTGCCAGCATGCATTCTACATGCAAGTAAATTTTTATCCTCTCAAGGGGCTAAAGACACAGACTTTGAGACAATATTGTATTGGAAGGGAAAACAAGAAATTCTCCAGAGGTTCTCCAAAGGTTCCTAATTGCTGCAACACACTAGCACAAGAAATATAGTTATAAGCAGGCCTACACATAATTCACAGAAAGTTCAGCAAATTCCACAGAATTAGAACATCTGTCATTCACAAAGTTTTAAACATGGTCCACTCCCTGTGTTTATTAAATACTTTGATTATTTTGAGCTATGCCTATGAGAGTGCATTGCTCTCAGCTCTATTTAACACATTTTACTGTATTTAAATCCATACTCCAGAAATATTTTGTTCCAAATATAAAAAAGCTTCTGATTCTGAGGAAACAGATTGTAAGAAAAGCATATGTGCTCATATCTTCTAACAAGTACTATACATAGCTTTTCATCCCATAAGCAACTTTTAATTAATTCTAGGTTTTAGTGCCAGACGGAAAAAACAATAAATAAAGTCTCACTATTAAAATACATATCTAAAAACATTAGTCATTTAAGGTTTTTATTTTGTATAGGAAAAGCTTGATAATACTGGATGCATAGGGATTATATAATGTCATCTAGAAGGTGTGGTGCACCAACCCAATCAAGCATCCTTGGTTCAGACGCTGCCATGATCATACACATGAACTGCTTTCCAGTTCTCTTGTCAATGGGATAGATGGTGGTGGGGGTGAACCTTTTGTTGCTCTCAACAAACTCACAAAGCTGGTTGTATATTTCAGGAAACTCATGGCGAAGGAATACGCCCCGGGTACGAAGCTCTCTTTGAATATTAATGAAGCAAATCTCTCTTGCTTTCCTGCCCTCTTGGCCTTCCTTGTCAATGTCAGAGGTCCCAGGGGGTGGGGTGAGAATCAGAGTCTCCATTTCACATTCCTTCTTAAAGATTTTCTTATCTGGGCTTGAGGAGGCCAATGAGACCTTGGCATACTTGCGAACTGTTGGCATTTGTAATTTGGGTGAAGGAATTTTAGGCACTAGATCTCCGATAGCAATGGATACATTCAGTAGGAAACATTCAGTGGGGTCATATTCCTTGCCTGCATTCTGCAACTCTTTGCAGTATTGCCCAAGGTTGTCTTTAAAACTGTCTAACTCTCGAAGGGACAGATATGTTGGAGAGATGGTAAGGCTGTCAAGACCAACTTGAATGAAGTTATCTGCACACCCAGGGTTTGGAAAACCTAAGAACAGAACTCCTCTCCCACGGGACAGATACCCTACCCTAGCAATGCGTGAAAAAGCTTTATGAACATCAGAGTTCTCTCTACAATGTTTTAGTATGTGCCTGCAAACACTACTAATGCGGCCATAAAGACAGGTCTCTTTATGCGTGTCCCAGTCTTCTCGCCTGCAGTTTCTGGAGCAGTAGTAGGTGTAACAGCTGTGGCAGGACTTGAAGTACAAGCAAGCATTGAATGTAGTGTCTTTGCGTAAGCATTGCCTATTGGAGCACACCATAGTGTCATCCTCGTCTGCAATATGGTTCAAAGAGACATCCTCAACACTCCTCTGAAACCCTTCACAACCACTGTCTGGGTCTTTAAATGTGTCTGGGCTGGTCTTTGAAGAGTCTGTTTGTGTCTTCAGGAGTCCTGAATCCTCTTGATCTATGTCCCGCTTCCCTTCTTCGGTCTCGTCATCTTGAATCAACTGTTTGAGCTGGTCTATCAGATCCTTACTTGGTCTCCTGCTATTTTGAGGCTTGTAATCAATGACTAGGTCGGCTAGCAGCTCATCAAGCTGTTCGAGGCTTTGCTGCAGGGAGTAATTAGTGTTCTTTCTCTCTGTGGATTCTGGTGGGTTTGCTGGTCTCTGTATGTTGTGCAAGTTTGCAGTTTGACACCGCCCTGTATTTTGTGCATTCCAGCTGCTAATTCCCCCATCTCTCTTGATGCTATTTGCTGCACGAATGTCATTATCAGTGATTGTAATCTCCGGAGTTACAAACCATTGTCCCTTCGGATTGTTTTGTCTGTCACCAGCACACTTTTCTAGACAGTTTTCAGAGAGAGACAAGGCAGCGTATCGTCTTGGTGAACTAGAAAGGTTCACGATAACCGGTTGTTGATTGTTATTCGAAGGAACTCCTGGCCTGCCGTGATTGAGAAGGTTCTCGTAACTCCTGCCTCGTGAAACGCCAGGTTCTCTGTCCACATGAGGGATAATAATATTGTCCCAGGATTTTGAGTAGTTCCGGACATCTGCTCCTAAACGACTTGGCTCGGTAAAGTCATTGGGATACCATGGGCTTATCGATGGCACTCGCTGAGGAGTGGCCTGTGAAGATGCGTACTGACTGGAATATGTAGCAATGCTTGACCGGTTCCAGTCATCTGAAAATACCTGGGACATGCGTGGCCGCCGCCGTCCCTCCGTATGATATGCTCTCATAGGAATGTGTAAGTCTGCAGGGTACTGGCAAGGCCGTGTATAAAACATCTTTGAGGGCTCAGAGGGAAAAGCATATGCTCTTGGATCCTCCTGAAAGTATGTTTCACTCTGAGGAGTGGATATGAAGTATGGCCCTGGCTCACTCACTGAATATGGTCTACCGTAGAATGGATCCAAGGGTTCACGGGGGGAATCTGCATAGTATGAACGCACAGGCAAGGTATGAACCCAGCGAGTCCTTGGGTCAAGTACATACTGACTACTAATGGATGGATTTTGGCTGTTGCTGCTGTTAATACTGTACTGGTCATCCTGATAATATGTCCTACTGGGTGGGTGAATTGGATACCTGCAGGGATCATCCGTGTAGAAGAACTTGGTTGGGATGTTGGGATTAGACAAGGTTCTGTACTCCCTTGGGTCTCTAGGAGAAGTCCTTCCAAAAGGGCTCTCTCCAGATTGAATGTGACTACCAGACAAGCTGTTGGGATATTGATATGCTTGCCTATAGTCCATGTTGTAACACTCACTAGGAGTGGGCGTTCTAGAGGTGGATATCTGACTTGGAAATGAGACGTTCCTGATCCCTGATGTCGAGGAATGCTGCCAGGGAACATTACTTCTGTGAGTAGGCATCTTCCGTGCAGTGTGCTGGAGAACTGAGGCGTCTGGCTTTATATCAACACGGCACCTGACGTGGGGAGTGTTAGCTTGTTTCTCCTGTCTGCTCTCATTAAAACAATCGGAAACATAGAGGGGTGTGTGGGGTTGTAACTTGATTGGATGTACCTCATTAACTAAAGCCCTGGTTGACTGTAAGGCTTCTCGATTTGGCAGACTTTCAGATCTCTTTTGGGGGTCCACTGGAGATCGACACCTCGTGGTTGCAGTTGGAGAGACTGTGATGGGTACAGGGGTCAGGGTGGCTCGAACCCTTGGAGCACTTTTTGAGCGAGGCTTGCCATGAACACTGGTCCTTGCTGCCTCGTTGCTCTTGTCTGTGCTGATTTGTTGATGGCAGAGTCTTGAGTTGAACAGATCTGGTGAAGAAAAACGTAAGTGTCCCTGCTGTCCAATGCCATTCCAGACTGCATCCTTACATACTGTTTGCTGATCAGACCTGTAAGGATACTCCATGGACAAGGAAAAGTCCTTTGGGTCATCCAGTGACTCAATGAAGTCAAAGCTACGACAATGTCTTTTGTTAATGGTTTCAAAGTTTTGATCCAGTGGGCCAACCATTTGGGAATCACATTTCTTAGAAGATCCAGAATACCTTGAGAGCCCAAAGTTAGGGCAAATTTTTATGTCTTGATACAAAGTTGATGTTAATATGTCAGGGGGATCCGTTCGTGTCATCTTAAATGGACCCCCGTTATTTCCCTCCTCAGTTGGTGTCTCCTAGAGAGAATTAAAAAAGGCATTATTAGTTACACATTTTCTTTAATAAAAGTATTTAAATAGGTGAATATAATGGGTAAAGGATCCCATTTAAAGTCTGAAAACGACCAACTAATGCTTAGAAAAGATCATAATATATTAAAGAGAAGATGAAACGTTTTTTTCGACTTCAATCAATGAGTTTGCAACATGCTTCACAAATGATCTTGCTTTACAAGGCATTAATTGGGCCCCTATTATGTACTGTTATGTACAAATACACATGTAAAAAGTAGGCATCATTTACATGTCTTCCAAAGTGAAAAGGACTAATGCCATGGCACTAAGTCGTGTTAGAGAAATTAGATGAAGAACATGGCAAAGTTTGAAGGATATCCGAATCTGTATTATCTAAATATTCTATCAATTCATCATTTATATACTCTGTAAGTACAGCAGAAACTTAAACCTGCATGTACCTTATATGTCTAAAAGTGTATATTTATATATAGCTACAATACTTATTACAAGTATTTTGTGTGATATGATCATTTCTAAAGTTCAGTGAAAAATATTAGAATATCCTCATAATCAGAATCAATGTAAATGTTGTCCTTCTGTTAAATGTCATATCACACATAAACATCAGTCTGTGCGGAGAAATTTCTGAATGCTAAACATATAAAACAACACTGAAAGGAAAAATCTGAATTAATTATGAAGATGGAGGCCTTGCAGCATCTCAGAAGAATAAATTAGTGTAAGAAAACTCCTTTTTCGGTGAAGGACAGAACATAAATTAAATTTTTCCCTCTTTCTCTCTGTTTGAGCTCTCTAAATAATCAAAAAAAGATTTCAGATTCACTTACCAATTAGAATTTTACTTATGTTCTTAGAGTTCTCAAACACATTATATAATGCCATTTTATATATTTCGGATCTCTCTGTTTTTGCACATAATAATTTATTTTTAAAACGTGATTATGAAATATAATATGAATTAAGTATTAAAAAGGATTCAAGAATTAAAAAAGATATCTTTCAAATGTAATCATTTATTTCTATCAACAAAGATTTTTTTCTAGCAACAAAAAAACACATATACAGTTTTACCGCATCCTACTGCAACAGCCTTACTCCTGCCCATTAATAATAGTGCCACTCTGGTCTATGGGGAAATAAAATGAATAGACTGGAAATAAGGTTAAAAAAGGGAAGCACATAAACTAGTAAATGTCAGATTCTAGTTTTACCATAGATGGTAGATTCATTGCACATTGCTCATTTAGAATGAAGAAAATCTGTTCTGATACCAGAATTCAGTATTCAGCTGTGCCTAAGACTGCTTAAAAACACATAAGATCCATGCAAGTACTGCATCTGTGCACATTCTATATTTATGCTTGCTCTGATTTTCAGTGTTCCTCAGTACTTTGCTCTCTTGAGCCTAGCTTCCTTTGTCCTATTAAATATTTGCATTTCAGAACAAAGAATCATTCTGATTGTTTTTGTCCAAACCCTGCTTCTATGTGTGACACTATTCAAATTTTTTTTTCACTGAATGTTTACCAGTGGTCAAATTATATAACTTGTTATTTATCCAGCAGACAGCAAAATGTCGGCACATGTCTATCTGTGGACCGTATTAGGCTCAAAGCTTTGTATCATGCCTATACAAATTAAATTGTATTTACAATTTTACTGTAATCAGTTGCTTATTTATCCTGAGATACAGTAGAACAGCTGTGCAACATTTGCAAAGGGTTAGGAGCTTATTTTGAGGTTATATCAAATGTTTGGCTTTTCAGGGATTTTTTAAATGACAGTAGGAGCTACAGAGCTCCACTTACTGGCTAGCTCCTTTCAGCCAACCCTGAAAACCATCTGTTTATCCTGCTGAGAAAGGACTGTCGAGCAGTCTTAAACACACACACACACACACTCACACCTTCACTCTTTTTCTGGATTCATTTAGAAGAGAATAAGATTCTTAGCGTTTGAACATATTATTGCATTGTGAATGTTTTTTTGCATTAAAAACATTAAACCAAATATGTTATACATCGTAGGGCAAAGTAAAAGCACAGTAAAAACATGTACATGCCAGTGGTAGCACGATAAATCATATTTCAATTGTGTTAATAATTTCAGCTTCTCTTGCTTAATTAAACATAATTGTCTGTGATATTTTCCCACTGGTTATTTATCACGAAAAGGTTTCATTTTCACTTGACATTTGCATTGGTGACAAGACTCTTCCAGCTTTCATGCTTGCGGTTGCCAAATTTTGAGTCTAAATCCCCAATCAGAGTTTTTGCTTAAATATATATATATATATATATATATATATATATATATATATATATATATATATATATATATTTACTGCCTAGAGTTCATAACCTGGCAAATTAAATCTACATGCAAACCTCAAGGATGGACTGTAATAAATCTAAACATGAAGCTCAACAATATTATTTGTGATTGTGGTTGCGTAATAGAGTGTGTTAATTTATTTGAGAAATTCAACAGGAAACTAGATGAGGTAGGAAAAAAATTTGAATGAAATTTGATGAAATGTCAAAAGAAATTTCTAAAATGTCAAAAATTATTATTTTTGTGAAAAAGTGATTATCAGTTTAATCATTAATGTGCAATCCTATAAGTGACAGTATAACTAGTAGGCCGGATTTCTGATGTTGAGTTGAACCTGGAACACAAAGCCAGTCATAAGTAGCACAGGTAGATTTGTTGCAATTGCCAACATACATTGTATGGCTCAAAATTATAGTTTTGTCCAAATATTGTCCTAACAAACCATACATCAGTGGAAAGTAGGGATGCACCGAAATGAAAATTCTTGGCCGAAACCGAAAACCGAAAAAGAGAAAACCAAGGCCGAAAACCGAAACCGAAACACCGAAAGAAATTATCCCAATTATTAGTACCATTGCATTTATTGCTATGACCGTGTACTAACTTTACTAAAATTAAAACATTGCAATTGCATAAATTAATATTAAAGTTTCAAAGATAATTACAATTACATAAATTATAAAAAAACATAAAAATGCATAATTACAAATTATGCAAATATTTATTAAGCACATTGCAACAATGCACAGTATAAAATAAAATTCAAACTAAAATTTAATCCCACTCATCTGTATATTAAATAATAATGTACAGACCTACTGGCCTGCAGAAAGGTTTTAAAATTAACTGTTCTCTCATAAAAAGTGCATTTAGGTGAAGAGCATTTGAAATTTTTCTCTGTAGTACTAGAAAGTGCATTACTTCTCCAGTAGCCAAGACTGTTATCACTTCTGGGGATGGGGACTTCAGACAGATAACCATCTAGCTGTTGAGCAGTTGAGCTTGTCATCTGCCTGACATTTGAGAAATATTTGAGAGAGTGTATTTAAATAGGGCCAGGGCATAAATAAACATTTTTATCAAATTAAAGCAGAAATCTAGCAAAAAATCTAGCAGAAATATGGCTACAATCTGATATTATGCATGTATATGTATATGTGTGTGTATTATATATGCAGAGACGAGTCTTTTTTTTTTTGCGCTCTGATCTCAGTCTCCTGCGCTTGGCGCTTCTCCGTCTCCACGCGGGTTCTCCGCATCCAGCGCGGCCTGGAGCATTTCTCGTGTGCTCTGCCATATTTCCGCGTCCAAGTAATGGTCTTTATAACGCGGATCAAGCACATTCGCGATGAAGTGCGGAGGATCCGAAAAGATCTCAGTGAGACGTGTGCTAACAGACTCTATAAGACTGTACTTTTCTTTGTTTTCACTTCGTGGTCCGTCTCAATCTCTTTGTTAGGAGACGCTTTAGTGCTGCGAATAAAGGAATAAGAATAGAGAGAATGTTCTCTATTAAGACCCACTGGTGTGAAGTGAATGACGCGGGGAGCTCGTGGTCTGCGCTATGCAGGTGCACGTGCAGGTCGCGGTTTCTGTTTGCGTCATCATAACATTTCGGCCGTGTTGTTTCGGTAATAAAAGTGTTTCGGCCGAAAACCGAAAATGCACTTTTTGGCCATTTTCGGCCGAAAATTTTCGGTGGCCGAATATTCGGTGCATCCCTAGTGGAAAGCTTATTCAGCTTTCAGATGATGTATAAATCTCATTTTAAAAAAAGGGTCACAAATAATTTCTGCACTGTATCCAAAAATAAATGTTAACATTAAACTGGCATGAGTATTTTTGTGCATCCTAAGGGACTGACTGAGTCACAATATCTGTAGACATTGGTAACTCCTCATCTCAGAAGATGACATTACCACTTGGACATAAAGGGTGATAAAACTCCAGTGGAGCTCAGATCAGATCTGCTGATTGATGCAGCTGGGACTAGATGACTTCCACGACTACTGTATTACATGTCTGCTGGGAACAATTTTTGGGGCATAAACAAAAATTGCACTTTGAAGTGCACTAAGCACCTCATCTACATTAAGAAGCATTTTAAATGATGGTGAACCGCTTCATGTGTTTGGCTGATAACCCATAACCACTTTGTGTCTCAAAATCTTAGATGCCGTTAGGACTGCTCCATTTACCAATTGTTAAAGAGAGCTGAATCACACATTTTAAAAGCTATTTATAAAACACTGTCACTCATGGCAAATGCTTACGAATCAGGTTCCTTTGGGCTGCCATTTTCACTGGTTCTGTTTCTAGCTGACTAAGGGTATAAGTGTCCTCTTGGTGAGCTAATATCTGCCCACTATCTCTCACAATCCGTATCCTTCTTTCTTAACACTGTATGTCACAAGAAGATAAGTAACATAGAAGCTGGTGCTGATAAGCTTGGTGTTTATGCCTATTAAGTCAACAAATCACATGTAATGAAATAAAATAGAACTGTATCACCCCTATTTGACCCACCTCTCTGTACAGTATTAGATTACACTGAATCACATAGAATAAAAAAAATATTTTCCTTCTGGTCAGCAAATGCTTTCTAACCAGCATTTAGCAATAATTTAAAAGGGCGCAATTATTTAAAAGGAAAGTCCCATAAATAGAAATATATTGAGGACAGAAAATAGAGCATGAGAGAGAGTTTTGAGTGCACTGTCATTTTTCTTTTAGATTAAAACATTACAAAGCAAAACACGTCCATCTTGGGCAAGGTGGATGTTAATAATTCCCTTCTTCCTTTATGCAAGGTGGCTGACCAGCAGGCGTTTTCACAGCTAGCGGCAGAGCCAGTACCTGTGACTGAGACCTGACTGCTCTAGCACAGTCAATAACCACCTGTCTTACACTTCCATCACAGTTTGCCAAGACTAGCTTCCTCACACTTCTTAACCAGCATTCAATCTCGAAAACAACTACTTATAGGAAGTACGAAGTATGCACATACATATGCAAGAGAAGGTATGTGAGTTCACTGGGATTTCTGAATAAACTGGTCATAAAATATGATCTGACCTTCAACTAAAGTCGGATGTACAATATTGGCACCATTTGCGAATCCTATAAGATTCCTTTGATCCTACACCAAAATCTGTAGCTAATTTGACATTTTCGCCAACAATCGATTAATGACCACTGCGATCGATTTTTACCTTTGATGATTCTTGATGATGATGATGCCACTGTCATAAGTAATTTTTCTGCAGTGTGGCTTCTGTTACAACGACCATCAAATTAAGAATCATCATGAGAACCGAACCGAATGATGCAAATAGTGCAACAACAACAAACCACTACTTCTTCTAAACACATCATCTTTCGTTTTTATGAATTGATTCACAAATTGGTTATATAAGACTCCGGACAACTCTTCTTGTGTTTTTCCTGCAACTGTAAAATAATGCAGAATCACATCTGAAGTGAATCATTTGTGTTCACTGGATATGACGGGTCAGTTATTGTGAGTATAATGCAAAAATGTCTTCAAGCTACATTCTGACTCCAAGACAGAAGAAAGTGTTAGCAGCAGTAGTTAATCTCACATGAAACCTATCTCCTTAAATACACAACCCATTCCTCAAACAAGCTTGCAGAGTGGGGGTTTTTTCTGGCCGGATATGAGGCAAAGGGGCTATATTTGGACACAATGGATAACGAGAAAGATGCATCTGAGTATCTCAGGGAAAGCAGCCCAGATGGATGATTCTGTAGAGTTTGGAGATTTGGAGGTGAAGTTTCTTTTCTTTTCCAACAAGAAAGCTCAGAGGATTTTTAGAGGAACTGAAAGTCTGAGCAAAAATAATACCGACCTATAAATCATGTCTGTCTTAAAGTCTCTAATTTATAAGGTCATGAGACAAACTAAGTGGAAACTAAAGGTTTTTCTTCAGTTCTCTTTTCAACTGCAAACAATGTCGTCATTCAGCACATTTATTGTCCTTTTAAATTACACTTTTATTTTCCTCTTAAACTGCACAGCACAGCTAGATAGATGCCATTACAATCATTTTAGCCACTGACTAATTCAAAGGCACATGAGATGGTATTATAGCTGGAACACCAAATACAGACCACTTAACTGTATGTTTTTAATATTTTGAGTATTGTAAATTTTCAGTCATGTGTACCACCTGGGGGCACTCCATCATTTTATTTGTTTTACTGTTTACTGTTTTACATTGTTAATCTACTAAAGATACTAAAAATTACACTTCTTATTAAGTTAAATCAATAAGAGCAACAGCACAATCCACTCAGTCCTTGAGGGGGTGATTGTCCTTAACATTTCAATATTAAGGCACTCATGCATGTCTGTTGTCAGCAATTATACTGAAACATAATGGGAAAACATATTTCTAACTTCAGTTTCCAGTTTGGATTGCAGAAAAGTGATCTTAGTGCTTCAGTAATGAAATACAAGCATTTTCTCTCGTTTTTCCTCTTCTCCAAGCCATTACATTAAGAACAACAGGTGCAACACTATTTGCTGCAGTGAATAAAGTGACTCTTATGTGGGTTTCAGCATTTATTGTTAAAAAGTATATATATATATATGTGTGTGTGTATAGTTTTAGACGAAAGCTGAAGCATTACATTTGTCAGCTTCCCAAAAGTAAGTCCTACTGTTAAATGTATGGCTACATTTCACCATACATGCGTAGCAAACTTAACGTTACTCCTCCCTAAACCTTCTCCAGACAAGCACACATACCACATGCTCTGTCGCCTGGATACCTAGCAAAACCACAAAGTCAACTATGCACAACCCACTGACTTGCAAAGCCACCTGATTTACAAGGTCGCCACAATGCGTAACGCGTAGTATACATCCTCCTCGATCTCTGATGAGGTCGTCATTGAATCTGACAAACACTGATGAGCATTTCGTGGATTTATTGCGAAAGTGCAGCTCGAAAATGAAACATCTGCCCATCGAACCAGAATGTAATACAAAAGCACACTTTGTTCTCATTTATTGCTGCGGCACGAGCCCCGCACTACCGAGCATCTCTCGTAAAATGACCTGATGTCTTTCGGCGCAACGTACATAGGTTAACGTTACACTCAAAGCTACTGCGACCATATCGGTATTCCTAAGTCAATTACAGTCTATCAATTCTTACTAAGACAAAAGTTTAGTTTTCCCAGTATATTTCAAGCTTTTATGAGTGTGCGCATTTTTCTTACCGTCTTCGTCCATAGTTAAGATCTTCAAGATGCTATCACTGACTGTTCATTTAGAGATGATGTGGTTTCCATATCATATTAGATGCTGTAAGGTGGGCTGCATCAAACTCCTTAAGTATTGTTGTTCGCCCACGGGTCTTGGGGGCGTACTGAGACGAGGGGGTGTGACCGCATCCCTCCCGCGTTGCGTTTCTTACGTGAGATGCGCAGTGACTGCGCATGCGCGCGGCGTTGGGTGCGCGCTTGAACCCTGCCTGCCTGCGCGCTCGCGCGTGTGTATGTGAAGAGCACGAATCTCATGCAGGATAGGCATATGCGATGGCACAGCTTTGAGACGTGATTTTAATTATGAAGGTGTCGTGTCTTGCTGGTAGGCTCCAGTAGTTATTCATTTCAAGAAGATAATTTTTATTAAAGTCATTCATTCATTAATTCATTTCCCTCATGAGCAAAAAACTAAACAATATAAATATTTTGAAAAGAATGCATGTATCTTTTATGACCCTCTATTTAAATAAATAAATAATTAAAACAATTATTTTGTATTAATATTGTGGCAAAGTACCTCCAAGGTCAAAGCTGCACCTGATTTTCCCACTACACTCAAGTTATTTATTCACTTTTATTTATTTTCTCATGTGTGTTGTTGGTGTTGCACTGTTCAATGTTTATGTGTATATATATTTTCATGATCCCTCTTTCAATTATTGAAATTTTTTCCACATTCTGCAAGGGCTATGTATATATATATATATATATATATATATATATATATATATATATATATATATATATATATATATATCTGTGTGTGTGTGTGTGTGTGTGTGTGTGTGTGTGTGTGTGTGTGTGTGTGTGTGTGTGTGTTTTCAGATGCTATAATATTTATGATAAAAAAGAACAAGGTGCTAAAAATGCTAATGAATAATATCAAATATATATGTTGTAATAATTAAAAATATTTAGGAACAAAAGTGAACAAAAATCTGTAAGTTAGAATTCATTTTTAATGATTTTGTTGGGCAAACTAACCTCGGCATTTCCTTCTTTTCTAAGAATAGAACTTTACTTTGACTGTTGACCTCCCTGTTTATCCAATTGTCTTAAAACAGAATTGCACAATAGCACAGTACATCTTAAGGGATCGAGTGAGACATAGATGGCATTGATGTCTGTATTAGTTTTATCAATGGCTGATTTTATGTGCTGTTTAATCAATTATAAAAAATAATAATAATAATAAAAATAAATTAATTTAAAAAAGCATGATCTGTACATATACTGAACCATGGCCCACTGAATGAGGACACTTACTGACAGCTTACTAGAATCCTGAGTAACATGCACATTTGCTGAGAGCCATGGGAGCAAGCCATACAAGACCAGGCTTGTTGGTCAATTAAATAGCATTTCTATAGCCATAAATCCAGCCATTCGACTCCCGCAGAGTGAAACTTTAATTGCTTTATATTTTGCTTGTGTACATTCTACAACTTTAGAATGACTGACAGATTTGTAATGTGGTGAACTGTTCTACTGGAGCAATTGCATTCCTTCCTAATGCAGTGAAAATTGTATTTGATAAGTATATTTTCCCAGAATGTCATTGCCATTACATTGCAAAACACTGCTGACAGCTGACATGTTATTGTTTTGTGTCTTATTATCTATTTTCCTCCTGGTATTGCATTTGTGTGCTGAGGTGTGACTCAGCCTCTATTCTTTGTCTCAAGGCTTCTTTCTTCTATTTCTTTTTTGTCTTTTTTCATACTATGAAAAGACAGCCTCATCATTATTCAGTTCTTTTGAATATACATAATAGCAGGAGAAACATAGAGCACAGTGTAGTAGCATGAAATTATATTAAATACACTGTCATTCTGTACATTAAAAATTATATATAAAAATGTTGCATAAAAGTTCAACAATTGGTTAATTTTATGCTACCTTTATACAATATAAAAACAGTATTATATTGTTCAGGATGATATATGTAATTTTACTGTAAATATTGCAGAATGTGTTTTTCAGAGGTAAACATTAGAATTGATTTGAACATTTATAAAGAATTTATATAGATTTATTTAACAAGATAATACATTTAATTTTGTTTTTCTGTAATTTAAGACAGGTCATTTCCCTGTAAGAACCTTAACTGAATTGAAATGTTTTATGTAGTTTTTTTTTTAATGTTATTAAGTCAGAGTTAATAGCATTATTTTAGTGTGTTTTTGTGTTTGTGCCATTGTGTAACTGAGACTTTTACAAAAATCTTGTTTTTTTTTAATGGAAAGTGCGATTAAAAACTATATTTGAGCTGACAACAAACCTGCAGCCTGTAAATATTGATTTGTCTGGGAGTAAGATCACACAGGTTCTTATCAATCCTGCCAGGAAACAAAGCCATGTTAACAAGTGATACAATGAGCTAATCCCATTTCCAGAATTTACAGGATTAGTGGCATCACATCTTTGAAAGATATTGCAAGTTTAGCTTGAGGCACTTACAGATAATACACAGATATCAGTGCTTGTTTTCTGTGTACTGTAGCGTATAAAAACGTTTGCCCTTTTGTTTTTCAGTTTTGCATGTTCATTTCTTCTCCAGTAGGGTCACTGAGTGAGATATATAACTTATAATATCAGTGCTTCAGTCATCTGAATGATAACTCTCTTAGCTCGTATGACCCTTCAGCTGTTTGAGGCTAATCGAGGCCACTACAACACCTGAGTCTCTCTCTCTCTCTCTCTCTCTCTCTCTCTCTCTCTCTCTCTCTCTCTCTCTCTCTCCCTAGCTCTTTCTCTGTGCCTTCTCTTTCTGAGCGAGCTGAATTTATGTTTCTGTCCTACTGATAGCAACCTCATTACAGTGTCACTATAAAGATCACATGACAGTGTCTCTGGAAGAGGTACCTTTTGGAAAGCACAGGAGAAATGAATTGGCAGAGACAAGACTGCTGAGCTAAAGGCTGCCATGTTCATCATATCTTATAGCCGGAAAGATGTTTGTAGAGGGCACTGAGGATATAAAGGCTTTTAGTAGTCTGAAGGTGACTATGACGAGTTTATCAGGATGTAAACTTGATTTAAACAAAAAGCCAGTGTTTTACAGGCTTATTGGTAAGTGGTGTTCTTAAGCACAATACTAAGCAGAATCCAGAGCAGAGCAATAATTTGTAACTATTGTGTGAGGTTTTCGGTGTCATTCACTTCCAGTTATTTTAGCTTTACAAAAACAGCCTGCTATAATGCTTTATTTTACAAACAGGCATTTGTTGTCATATTGTTTTAATTTCTTATCATAAATACATTGGTTTGTAATGTTAAAGGGTTAGTTCAGCCAAAATGAATATTAAACCATAAATTACTCTAAAGTCATCTTTGGTGTATATGACTTTCTTCTTTCAGACGAATTCAGTTGGAGTTATTTTAAAAAATGTGTTTGATCTTTCAAGCTGTTTGATGCCACTCAGCGGGTGTTGCACTCCATCGGTCCATGAGAAGAAGCTCATCCATTTAATGAGGACATGCGTTTTTGTAAGACAAATATCCATATTCAAAAGGTAATAATCACTTTAATCTAGCTTGCGCTCACAGTTGTAAACGAGGCAGTTCCAAGGGAATGATATACAAGATAAGCTTTGCGTATGTGCTGCTCAGAAGTGACGCACGCGGAAACGCAGTGGAGAGATCAAAACAAAACAGCGGTCACTAATTAGAAGTACAAAACAAGGATTTGTAAAGAAGAATGTCAGAGGATTTCGATATAAGCCATTGCTCCTGGCAACAAACGTTGGTTTTCACAAGACTAACCGGCACATTGGCAACATTGGCCTCATACGTCATTCCCCCGGAACTGCTTCCGTTTAACAACTGTGAACGCAAGCTAGATTAAAGTTATTATTACATTTGAATATGGATATTCTTCTTACAATCATGCATCAAATCACTACAGAAGGCCTTTGTTCACCCCCCGGAGCCGTGTGAGACACATTTTTTCAATGGATGAGCTTTCTATTAAACTTCTCCTGGCCCGATGGAGTGCAACACTCGTTGAGTGGCATCAAACAGCTTGAAAGATCAAAGACATTTTTTTAAATAACTCCAACTGAATTCGTCTGAAAGAATAAAGTCATATACACCTAGGATGACTTCAGGGTGAGTAATTTACGGCTTAATTTTCATTTTTGGCTGAAATAACCCTTTAAAGGAATAGTTCACCTACCTTTTGTGTGAAAAAAAATTACATTTATTTTCCATGTCAGTATTCAATGTGCTTTCACGATTGATGCAGGGGCCGGAGTTCTGACGTAGAACCTGGATGCGATATGCCTTGTTTACAAGCAGTGGAATGCACATGCATGTGCCATGGTACTGTCGTGAAATTGCATTGAAGACTGACATGGAAGAGAATAAAAATTGTTCAATAAAGTTGTTATTTATTGTTTTCTGTGTGCACAAAAACATGCTTTTAACATGGTTTTAAAGTAGTTTTGGCAACTGTAACTTTCTGGTTAGGCTTTTTCAAGCCAACTTATTTGTCTTGACCAATTTTTATCTATTTTTTTTAATACCCTTCCCTCCCACTTCCCTCCATCTCGTTCACTTGGATGTATATCATTATACTAGTGGAAACCTTGCAATGGGCTGAACTGGAAAGTCTTAAGCCCTTGATCACTTGGAATCCACAATGGAGTTGAGCTGAGTTTTTCCGCTTATGAATTGATGCAGTTCTATATGTATATAGGTAAAAAAAAAAAAAAAAAAAAAAAAAGATTTTATATATCATAGAGCTGTTTGAGGTGAACATAAGCACAATTAAACACGATCTGTGATGGCATATATGGACTATCCCAACGTAAAGTAGACGAAGTAGTCTCCCTTGGTCAAAATCAAGGAGTCCAGAGTCTGTCCATATAAACTTCCCTCGTTGACTTAAGTGGAACGCACTTCAAAATGACAGCTGGGATTCCCCCGAGGGGAAGTGCCTAGAGAACTTTGCAAGTGTGTGTCTAAAAGAGTGAAATGAAATGCAGCCCTTTAGATTATTTGAACCATTCAACCGATTCAAAAACACTGATTCATTCAGGCATGAAATGCATGTAATGAAAAGTAGTATATTGTTTTATGCCTATAAATATTAATACACATCACTAGTTTTATATTGTAGAATTTTTTTATATTAAATGATTATGGCTTGAGTACTTCATAGTCCTTTTTCAAATACTTTGTTTTGCTTTAAATACAAGTTTGTATGATTTATTTTGGAGCTGCTGGTTTGGTTCAAGACTATTGCTGACTGCTGTTGTTGCTGAATATTTTTTAAATCCCTATGGAGAAAATGAATATAAGAAAAATATTTCCGGAAGCAAGTTTGCTGAGGAAGTAGGCGGTGACTGTTGAACTCTAAAGCAATACATTTCACAAGCAGTGATAAAACACTGTTCATAGGGTAGGCTGCTATGCCTCTGTCCTTCTCTGTTATAGCGAGAACTCATCACTGTTATTGGCATGGCAACCTAGCTTCCTGTTGGTTTAGCCTGCCCACCATCTGTCTGCTCCCATATAGATTTGAAATGATGCGGCATGACAGGAGCCGTGCCCATAATGCACAAGGTGTGAGGACCCAGGGCCCTGCCACAGAGCCATGAAGAGAAGATCAGCTACAGATTTTGATTTTTCAAGGCATGAATGATGCAACTCCTTCCACGGAGCACGAAGGCATTAGAGGCCATCCATCAGCCACATGCTAGCAGGTGTCTCAGCTGCTCCAGATACTCTTAGGAGGAAGAGGAAGATCAATGTCCTGGCTGCAAATCCTGCTCTTGTTGATAAGAGGCCTGTACTACAGAGGATCAATCAGGTTTACACCATTGGAGTGTTCGAAACAAAGTCGACGGCCGCTTGAACAGTTTCTAACTGACTCATACATAATCCTTATGAATCAACAAGATATCGTATGTTAGAATGATTCATTTAACCACAGCAAATGAGTAAAACCAATATAATAGTATGGAATATTATAAATAAATATACTTACATTTGTAAGAAAAATACATCAGCTTATTATTAATATTTGATACACTTATGTCTGCCAAATCAGAATCGCGCAGTGTGACCAAAATGCAGAAATATGCAGGGAAAAAAACAAAATACAAGAAAATTGAAACACAAGTCAATACATTTCTTTAACATGACAACACAGTGCAAGTTCATGTCATAAAATGCAACTTAATGATATTTATGAATTAACATAAATTGTTATTATTTGCCTTTACATTTTTGAAAAAATCCTAAAGATGTAAACAGTAAATCTTAACACTATTGTTGATTTTCTTTTATTTTGTTCCTGTCATTGACTCAAACTGACTGATTAAAAAAAAATGTTAGTTGATTGCTATGCTGTTTTATCTAACAATAAATATTTATTACATTTATTACATTTACATTTATATTTATTCATTTAGCAGACGCTTTTATCCAATGCGACTTACAAATGAGGACAGTGGAAGCAATCAAAAACAAAAAAAAGAGCAATGATATATAAGTGCTATAACAAGTCTCAGTTAGCTTAACACAGTACACGTAGCAAGGGCTTTTAAATCATATAATGTGTGTGTCTATATACATACATATATATATATATATATATATATATATATATATATATATATATATTTATAGACACACACACACACACATAATTGCATAATAAATGAAAATAAAATAGAATACTAAAAGATTAGAAAGGTAGTTTTTTTTTCTTTTTTTTTAAAGAATAGAATTAGAATAGTGAGTGCTAAAGTTAGAGGGTCAAATAAAGATGGAAGAGATGTGTTTTAAGGCGATTCTTGTAGATGGCTAAGGACTCAGCTGCTTGGATTGAGTTGGGGAGGTCATTCCACCAGGAGAGAACATTTAATTTAAAAGTCCGTAAAAGTGACTTTGTGCTTCTTTGGGATGGCACAATCAAGCGACGATCACTTGCAGAACGCAAGCTTCTAGAGGGCACACAACTCTGAAGTAACAAATTTAGGTAAATGGGTGCAGAGCCAGTGGTAGTTTTGTTGGCAAACATCAATGCCTTGAATTTTATGCGAGCAGCTACTGGTAGCCAGTGCAAATTGATAAACAGAGGTGTGACGTGTATTTTTTTTTGGCTCATTAAAAATTAATCTTGCTGCCGCGTTCTGAATTAATTGTAAAGGTTTGATAGAATTGGCTGGAAGACCTGCCAAGAGAGCATTGCAATAGAACAAGAACTTGAACAAGGAGTTGTGCAGCATGTTCCGAAAGAAAGGGTCTGATCTTCTTGATGTTGAATAAAGCAAATCTGCAGGATTGATTTATGTAAGTCAAGTAGTGTTCATTCATATTTACTCCCACGTTTGAGCAACTTAACATGATTTATTAACTAAGAACACAGGGTCCACATACAGTTCGATCTAATAATCAGACTGCAGCTCTGTCCTCCTGACAAGAACAGTAATTAATTACTGCCATTTAATTAGCTGTACAACAAAATCACAGCTAGAAAGATCCAGATGATCTGGAATTATAATGTACTGCTAGTGAAGAGCAGCCAGTGGTGCCATGTGATGGGTTTTGCATATATTGATTTTTCATCCTCTTCATGCTGAGTCATTATGTTCAAGCCTGTTGATCTGTTTATCTCTGATTATGAAGAATGCTTTTTAACCACATTCCCACCTGCTGAGGTCACTAACCTGTTCCAGTAACATTTTCAAGTGACATAAAATTTTGCTTGCATTATTTTAATGGGCACATTATAAACTTTAAAGGGGTCATATGATGCTTTTTTAAAAATCATTATTTTGTTTATTTGTTGTAACAGAATATGTTGACATGATTAAATGTTCAAAAAACACATTATTTTTTTAAATACTGTACTTTATTGTAGGTTCTTTATGCCCCACCTCTCTCAAACATGTAGTTTTCTACAAAGTCCTTCCTTCCAACAAACGCAGTCTGTTCTCATTGGCCAACTGACCCAGTAGATTGTGATTGGCTGAACACTGCAAGGAATCATCGGAAATGTAACGCCCCTTTCCATAATCGCAAGCTTCATCTTCCAAAATAAATGTGAAGACAGTTAATAATGTCCTTAGTTTTACCATCAGTTCAAGCCCAAAAGGGGAACAGAGTCACATGACAAACACAGTGATGAAGCTCGAATGTGTTTGCAGTACACAAGCCACCGACGGTTAAGAAAGCTGTCTCCACTGTGTGACCCTGTCTCTCTCTCTCACATACACACACATACACACACACACGCGCGCAATCACAAAAATCCCCATTTGAACATTCAATAGTAAATACTTTAATAACAAAACATACTTTCAGTAGCTGAATGAGAAACACTAGATTGTCGAAGCAAAGTCAGAATTACCTCCTCTCCTAGGTTCACGAAACGGTCGTCCATAAATTGCGTTGCTGTTCTGTAAGTAATCATGAAGCTTCCTAAATCAATCTACTTTCGGAAGGCCAAATAAAGTGCTTTTGCTTTCTCCTAGACACACGCAGCATGTCCCTGACATGGCTGCTTCAACACTAACTGCGGTTACTGAAACCATATGCCTTCTTTATTTGTGTGAACATTTGGGCAGCATTATGCAAATATTTCCACGTAGTGACATAGACATGTGGGGAAGTGTATGAATGAGTCATTTTAGGTTGGTGTGGCAGTCTTAACTTTGATAAAGAATATCTCTTTGGATTTAAGACTTTAGTCTTTGCAACTTCACAGATCTTCTTCATGCACCAAGAGCTTGTAACACTCCAAAGAAAACGGAAAAAATTAAATTGCATCATATGACCCCTTTAAAAATTTATCTGCTTTGGATTCTTTGCTTTTCGTGCTCTATAAAATTTTATAATGCAATACATTCCTAGCTGTAACTTTGGTCAAAGACAAGCTGTTCCTTTAAGGGGAGCTCTTGCTGGGTGCAGACATCACAAGGGCATTTGCTAATGACTACCTTGTGTAAAAGCGAGGTGCATGAAGGTAGTAAAAAAAGAAAAGAGCTGACAAGTTTCCTCCTTTTCTCAGCTGATGATTTTCTGCATGACATCTAATATGAGATTTTATAAATAAACCATATGATGTTATAAATCTGTACATAATAACCTAATTGACTATCCGTGCTGAATGAGAACAGCATGCTGTATATGACATGTTTTATTTAAATTTGATGGTTTTTCTTTCTACATCTGCAACACCATTATGGTAGAGGAACAGGGAAAGTGCATTAAAGTGGGACAACAGAAAGCAGAATGTGTTTGAGTAAAGGTTAAGTACTGCACTAAAATGAAGGGACTCACTGGGGACTTTGTTGTGCAGCAGTTCATTAGCATGTTTTTTACACTCCTTTCTTCTGTGCAACCTTTGCACAGCAAGTAAAATACCGTAATTTTAATTTAAAATGATCAAGGCATGTTTTTTTCACTCTCTGAACACAAACAAACATTCTCATTTAGTTTGCCATTAAATGGACACAATGAAGAATCATATTTAATCACTTCCATTTATACATTACAGTGCATAATAATAAACAAAAATATTATTGAAATTAAAAACATCTTGTAAGTTTCAGAACTCAAAAATTTCTCATTAGTCTAAAAACAGCTCATAGTGAAGCCAATCTGGCAAAATAACAGCTTGTGGAATATGCTATTTTATGATTATGATTTATGAAACACCCCCTCCCCAGAAGAAGTTCATCGCCTGCTTCTACATCGCTGCCTGTTTAGCCCCACCCACCAAATCACGCATGTAGTGCAAATAACGAGAGCGGCAAACGCAGGTCTATGCAGAAACTAATCGAAACTATATTTGATTAACTTTATTCTTAACGAAGCTCCAGACCATGCAAGTAAGGTCCTTTGTTCACTTCATTTTACTACGGATTCATTTATAAACGACACAATTTGACACAGAATTTTCAGAAGGTTGAAACTAAAAGACTATGCTGTGCAGACTAAATTGGATCCAACAGTAATGTCACAACACCCAAGTGGGATTAACTGTTTTTAATACTATTGTTTTGTCTGTTATTACAGATCGTTTATGTACTGAATATTTTTTTTGGTGTAAAAATCTTGATAACAGTATAAATGGACCTCAGGGAACTGTACAAAAATTTTGGAGTGGTATATAATGCACAAAAATCAAATGAGAGTTTTAAATGTTTTCATTGCACAATTTGAACTGATTCACAGAAATGAATCATATGTAAGAACTCTCTTATGTCTATCTATATAACTATATAGCTAGCTAGATCCAATACCTCTCATATTTGTGGTTTTCAGGGAATTTGGTTCACCAGTGAGTCTTTGCTGAAAGCCTAAAGGCTTACTGAAGCCTGAAAGTTAGAATCTGCAGCCCTTAATGAACACAAACTCTGTCTATGGTGATGTTTGGTGAAATATCTTGCCAGGGTGACTTGGCACTTGGACAGAGGGTGGGATTGTGTTTCCTATCCCTTATCCTTTTGCCTGAAGTCAGTGATGGTGAAAGTCCTGTTCTTGTTCTCCCAGAGTTTGGCTATGTTTTTGGCATCTTGCTCTTACTCAAGTAATATCAACTGAACTGCAGATGGTGACGAGAAATCCTGGTGCTAAAAATATATGAAGTAAATTAATGGTCAAAACATTCAAATTAATGTAATTCAGACAATGCACAATCAAACACCAATTTGCTTCCTCTTGATGAAGAATGTCTGCAGTATCCATGGTTACCTCAACTACGCAAAAGCCTAAAATTGCAATGTAGATAGTGTTTTTTCCAAGACTGAGAAATGGCATGCTGAGGGCAGCTCTCCATGGAGACCAAGCAAACCGACGTTATGGACATAAGATGAATGGAGGGTGGTGATAGCTTGACAGTACAGAGAGTTCTGTGTTCATTTAAATCCAGAAATGCTGTCAGACCCCTCTGCCTGTCAGAGAGAGAAAAGTCTCCATTTATTTCCACCACTCACACTTTCACCCACACTTTACATCATGAAAGGCCAATGAGGCTGGCTGGCAGTAACTGGATTTATGAACTAAAGTAATGATACTGCAAGTAATATAGAGTTGCATAAATCATTCTGTACTGTAAACCATCCACTGACCCAGACTGGGCGATTTAGTTAAACAACATTATACTGCAATATTTCTCAGTCTTTTGACAGTATATTCGATATATGTTCAAAAAGTCTATATTATAGGTAAAATACCAAAAAATAAGCAACATTTCAATGCATATATTATCATTTTCATATATGCACCATTACAACAATATACAATAATCCTGCTAACAAAAATATGTTCTAAGAATGTAAATGTTATTTCCAAATGTTGTCAGAACATTCAAAATGTTTTTTCTTGGTTATGTGAACATTAGAGAGAACATTAAGGTAGTTATTAAGGTAGTTGTAAGGTTTAGGGTATTGGGTAGGATTAGGGATGTAGAATATGGAATATGTTATATGTTAATAACAGGCATTCTAATAAGCAACTAGTTAATAGTGAGAAATGGAGAAATGGTCCCTATAATAAAATGTTACTGAATTTTCTCTGAGCGATCTGCAACGAGAAGTAAATAGTAACATTAATAAAACATTATGCTAAATGTTTCAGAGGAATATTCAATAAATTATACAGGTGCATTTCAATAAATTAGAATGTCGTGGAAACGTTCATTTATTTCAGTAATTCAACTCAAATTGAGAAACTCGTGTTTTAAATGCAATGCACACAGACTTAAGTAGTTTAAGTCTTTGGTTCTTTTAATTGTGATGATTTTGGCTCACATTTAACAAAAACCCACCAATTCACTATCTCAACAAATGAGAATACTTCATAAGACCAATAAAAAAATAATAATAAATAAATAAATAAAAACCTTTTTAGTGAATTGTTGGCCTTCTGGAAACTATGTCCATTTACTGTACATGTACTCAATACTTGGTAGGGGCTCCTTTTGCGTTAATCACAGCCTCAATTTCGGTGTGGCATGGAGGTGATCAGTTTGTGGCACTGCTGAGGTGGTCTGGAAGCCCAGTTTTCTTTTACAGTGGCCTTCAGCTCATCTGCATTTGTTGGCCTCTTGTTTCTCTTGTTTTTGCTGGCCAGTCAAGCACACCAACACCATGGTCATTTAATCTCAACAAATTAGAATATGGTGACATGCCAATCAGCTAATCATCTCAAAACACCTGCAAAGGTTTCCTGATCCTTCAAAATGGTCTCTCAGTTTGGTTCACTAGGCTACACAGTCATGGGGAAGACTGCTGATCTGACAGCTTGTGACGGTGGGGTGAAAGAGAGTCAGGAAACAGATGCGAGTTAACAGTTTTAATGAAGTGAGATGAATAAATAGACAAAAAGGAACAATGAGGCTGAGAAGACGATACTCCGTTGTGGTGGTGAGGCGGTGAGGAATCCGGATGATGGCGGAGAGAAGGTGAGTAGTCCGGATGATGACGGTGAGTAGGCAGCAGGAGAGAATGGCACAGGAACTGCGGGGAATAGAGCCGAAGGTAAGTGTCCGTGGCTGAGTGGATGTGCGGAGAGCAGATGAGGTTCTGGGGAAAAACACAGACATCCAACGCAGACATCACTAAAGCCAACAAACAGGGTAACCACCATTAAACAACGATCTCACAAACACAAGATGTGAGACAAGCCAATATATAGTGGATGAGTAATGAGTGACTGCTGTTGCTGATGACAATTAACGGAGACGCCCACAAGCTAATCAGTGCAGACGCGAAACACACAGATTTCACCACAAAGTGCAAACACCCTGAGATCACGGTTTACCAACCGTGACACAGATGTCCAGAAGACGATCATTAACACCCTTCATAAGGAGGATAAGCCACAAACATTCATTGCCAAAGAAGCTGGTTGTTCACAGAGTGCTGTATCCAAGCATGTTAACAAAAAGTTGAGTGGAAGGAAAAAGTGTGGAAGAAAAAGATACACAACCAACCAAGAAATTTGTGTTTTTTGAAAACCGAAATCACTGCACCCATTTACCCAAAATATTTTTGAGCACTTCATGCTTCCTTCTACTGACCAGATATTTGAAGATGCTGATTTCATTTTCCAGTTGGATTTGGCACCTGCTCACACTGCCAAAAGCACCAAAAGTTGGTTAAATGACCATGCTGTTGGTGTGCTTGACTGGCCAGCAAACACACCAGACCTGAACCCCATCGAGAATCGATGGGGTATTGTCAAGAAGAAAATGAGAAACAAGAGACCAAAAAATGCAAATGAGCTGAAGGCCACTGTCAAAGAAACCTGGGCTTCCATAACACCTCAGCAGTGCCACAAACTGATCACCTCCATGCCACGCCGAATTGAGGCAGTAATTAAAGCAAAAGTAGCCCCTACCAAGTATTGAGCGTATGTACAGTAAATAAACATACTTTCCAGAAGGCCAACAATTCACTAAAAATGTTTTTCTTTTTTTTTACAATTTGAGTTAAATTACTATATGTATGTATATTTATATATATGTGTGTGTGTGTGTGTGTGTGTGTAATATATATATAAATATTTTTCTTTTGGCTAAAGTTTCGATAGTTTTATTAAAGACCAGCGCCCATTGCATAAAATGGTCAGTCTTACCAGTCAACTTTTATTAATTCATTAATTTATTATTTTTATTTAGGTGTTAATTTTTAACAATCGTTAAATCGGTAGGTAAATTGGTCTAGTTTGAATCTGAAAAAATAGACTCATTATCCCTTCACTGCTAGTTGGTCAGACTAGTTTTAAAAAACAGTGAGTCTTAAAATAGAGACTAAGCTCATGCAACTTGCCCCAGATTACATTTGTTCATAACTTAAAGGGAACCTTTCAGGAACAATGTTCCCTGAAATATGGGAATGAACAGGAAATACATATATTGTAACTAAAACATTAAAACATAAAAAATGCCAATGCCTTGGCTTATGTGATCACTGAATTGGAATTCTGAATCGTTTAAATTTTGTACTTGAATTTATTATGATAAACATGTTTTTTTTATCATATAGTGTAAGCATATTAGAAGTGTTCATTTTTCATTTTCTGTTAATAATTTATTTTATTAGTACATGTGGGTGCTATAGATATGATCGTGATTTCTAATTGTTTCTTAAAAAAACTGATTTTGTAACAACACTAATAACATAATAATATATTGGCAACATGAAAAAGCAATTTACCTATTTACAAAAGGGTCAATGACATCAGCATTTTTCATCAAGTCATTTTTCTTCTATAATATTAATATTTCTGAGTAAAACACAATATCATTGTCCCTTGCTAAGTCCTTTCTCAGTGAAACAAAAGTTATCTTTGAGGTCAAAGTCTCTAAATGGGAGGGTGCAACAACCGCTAAACTTGCAAGGCAAAGACAATTATGATCGCTATCTTCAAGAATAGGTGATGTATGGTGTTTCAGGTGTTCGTTTCCTCCATAGAATTATACCTGTTCTGTGAGGCAACTTTGCTACATTGTGACAAAAGGTACTGTGTCTATTTTTCATCTTATTTTGCTAATTTCTATTTGGCAGGAATGGTCAAAGCAACTATGATATTTTAGCTCTTTGTTGAATTTGCTGTTTTGTGACAAGTGCAGGATTTCTTTAACATGATAAATCATCAGGAGCTTAAATGTTATATTTACGTCTAAACGTATAAAATATATAAAGACCAAGATTATATCAGTGAGCGGGTTAAAGGAATATTGTCATTTCAATTCATCTTTCGCAGAATCTGAACTGAGGAAGCAGAAAATATGCAGAATTAAAATTTAATAAACATGATGTCTAATTAAAATGAACTGAAATTCAAATAATGGTAATCTTAACTAGAAAAGGAAATACTATTAAGGCAACCTTACAATATTTTTAAAAGTTCTTAAAGAAAGTTTAAAAAGCATAAATTAAGGCCTTACGGACCGAATTCATAGATGTAACAGTTTACACATTTCTGACTTAATCTTTGCTTTACTCTACAGGTGAAAAAGGGCAGATGGGTAACAGCACATTTAAAATATTTCTTGCTCTTACATGTATCTATATTACTTCAACACTGATTATGGTATATAAGAGTTATCCTTTTTTCAAATATATTACTGCTTCCTATAATACACAAAAAATCCCAGATGCTTCACATTCGGCAATGCCTTTCAAAGAATCAGAGCATGCCTTCTATAATACATGTAAAATTACAGACCCTATAAATTCAATAACACCCATTAGAGACTCTGAGCATTTCATGGTGTCTGCGTTTATCGACCACAGACTGAATGGGGTCATTCGAGTCATCAGCATAATCAACAGAAACCGTCTTCAGCCGCTTTACTGTGTTTACTGCAATGCTGAACAAGTCTGCAAAACTGTTCACACTGAGGTCCAGATACACAGCGACCATTTTGGCTTCCCGTTTCACGTCTCAGATGTGATTTGTAAAGGCAAGCACATGCAAAATGCAACACATGTCCTTATATCAACTAAAGATTCAGATAACAGTGCTACAGAATATCTGCCAATAAAAAATCATGTCAGAATGAACACTTTTAAGTATAACTTTACCGTTTGCATCTCTAACCTTTTTGGCGACTACAACAATGTACTGCAGTTTGCTCAAACGATGGAGATGTACAAGCTTCTGGGAGTACAGCATGTGGTCATCTATAACACTAGTAGTGGACCAGACTTGGAAAAGCTCTTAAAACATTATGAAACGGAGGGGATACTGCAGATCGTTCCATGGCCTATCGACCAGTTTCTGAACCCTTCTTCAGGTTGGAACATCAAGCTACACAAGGGTGACATTCATTATTATGGTCAGTTAGTAACACACAACGAGTGCATTTACAGACACATGTACCAGTCAAAGTATGTTCTCCTGAATGACATTGATGAAATAATCATGCCTTACAAACATGCCAGTTTACAATCACTAATGGAGGACCTCCAGTCTGCTCATCCCAGAGTAAGTGTTTTCCTTTTTGAGAGCCACGTTTTTCCCACAGCTCAGTTTGAGGAGAGTGGGAAGTTCAAACGAGCAGAATGGAATAATGTTCCATGGGTTAATATCTTGGAGCACATCTACAGAGAACCTTATCGAAAGAACATTTACAATCCCACAAAGATGATTGTCAACCCAAGGAATGTGCAGCAAACCTCAGTACATATCTCATTGCAAATCTATGGATATATTCACCGTGTTGCATTTCGTGTGTCTAGGATGGTGCATGTGAGAGATCCAATGCAGGGGAATCTTACTAAAAACCAACTGTTTGAGGACAAAAGAATGTGGGACTTTGAGCAAAAACTGATACCGAATGTAGACCAGACTTTGAAGCTTTCAGGTTTGTTAAGGCCTCACTTATGACATGATTTTATTATAAATATGCAGATGTGAGAAAATAAAGGATGCCTTTTGAGAAATATTGTCTTAGCCATGATTGATAAATTGATTTAGTCCAATGTAAAGTTAAAAAGGTTGAGCATTTTGCACAAAATATATTGCACAGCTGATGTCTTGAGTCTCTGGCCCGATTTCATTTACACTCAGCAAATTATCTTCCGTTTTTTAACTCAACC